>NW_027182325.1:1307500-1312500 GCF_040938575.1 Ambystoma mexicanum | reverse complement strand
AAGAATATTACTCTTATGCATTTGCATTTAGTAAGCTAAGCCATGCAGCCACTTGCAACATGATACCACGCTCATCGCTCGATCAGGCTCGATCAGGCGAGATATATAAGACTGGTGGGCCCATTCAGGACTCCTATGTCTGGTAGGATAACTTTAATTCATCCATCCTGTGTCTGTTGCAGGGAGGTGGAGAGAACAATCAACACAATAATGGTTTTCTTTCATGCCTCTTGAAGGACTCAATATTCTCTGTACTGCATTACATGTGAAAGTCGATTTATTACCCATGAACACACTACCTGTATGCTAATTCTATGTAAAAAGGTAGCTCCAGCCCTCATGATGTTGTCCAACATTTCCGCTATAAAACGGGATACAATTATTTTGGAAACATACCAAATTTGAAAAATAATTGAGAAGTTGCGCAATTACTAATCATGGAGCACAAAAAAGCCTACAGCACCTGGTATTCCCAGGCAGTCTCCCATCCAGGTACTAACTAGGCCTGACCCTGCTTAGCTTCCGAGATCGGGCACATTCAGTGTGGTGTGGCCGTAGGCTCTGGGCCTAGTGAGTTTTGTACTTTTAAGCATCTAGTCGGCTAGACCTTGCAGTTTTGAAAGGCAATTGTGAAATGGCTCACTTCCTGAACTTGGAGCACAAAAAAGCCTACAGCACCTGGTATTCCCAGGTGGTCTCCCATCCAGGTACTAACTAGGCCCGACACTGCTTAGCTTCCGAGATCAGACGAGATCGGGCGCAATCAGTGTGGTGTGGCCGTAGGCTCTGGGCCTAGTGAGTTTTGTACTTTTAAGCATCTAGTCAGCTAGACCTTGCAGTTTTGAAAGGCAATTGAGAAATGGCTCACTTCCTGAACTTGGAGCACAAAAAAGCCTACAGCACCTGGTATTCCCAGGCGGTCTCCCATCCAGGTACTAACGAGGCCCGACACTGCTTAGCTTCCGAGATCAGACGAGATCGGGCGCATTCAGTGTGGTGTGGCCGTAGGCTCTGGTCCTTGTGAGTTTTGTACTTTTAAGCATCTAGTCGGCTAGACCTTGCAGTTTTGAAAGGCAATTGAGAAATGGCTCACTTCCTGAACTTGGAGTACAAAAAAGCCTACAGCACCTGGTATTCCCAGGCGGTCTTCCATCCAGGTACTAACTAGGCCCGACACTGCTTAGCTTCTGAGATCAGACGAGATCAGGCACATTCAGTGTGGTGTGGCCGTAGGCTCTGGGCCTAGTGAGTTTTGTACTTTTAAGCATCTAGTCGGCTAGACCTTGCAGTTTTAAAAGGCAATTGAGAAAGGGCTCACTTCCTGAACTTGGAGCACAAAAAAGCCTACAGCACCTGGTATTCCCAGGCGGTCTCCCATCCAGGTACTAACTAGGCCTGACACTGCTTAACTTCCAAGATCAGTCGAGATCGGGTGCATTCAGTGTGGTGTGGCCGTAGGCTCTAGGAATGCTAAGAATATTACTCTTATGCATTTGCATTTAGTAAGCTAAGCCATGCAGCCACTTGCAACATGATACCACGCTCATCGCTCGATCAGGCTCGATCAGGCGAGATATATAAGACTGGTGGGCCCATTCAGGACTCCTATGTCTGGTAGGATAACTTTAATTCATCCATCCTGTGTCTGTTGCAGGGAGGTGGAGAGAACAATCAACACAATAATGGTTTTCTTTCATGCCTCTTGAAGGACTCAATATTCTCTGTACTGCATTACATGTGAAAGTTGATTTATTACCCATGAACACACTACCTGTATGCTAATTCTATGTAAAAAGGTAGCTCCAGCCCTCATGATGTTGTCCAACATTTCCGCTATAAAACGGGATACAATTATTTTGGAAACATACCAAATTTGAAAAATAATTGAGAAGTTGCGCAATTACTAATCATGGAGCACAAAAAAAGCCTACAGCACCTGGTATTCCCAGGCAGTCTCCCATCCAGGTACTAACTAGGCCCGACCCTGCTTAGCTTCCGAGATCGGGCGCATTCAGTGTGGTGTGGCCGTAGGCTCTGGGCCTAGTGAGTTTGTACTTTTAAGCATCTAGTCGGCTAGACCTTGCAGTTTTGAAAGGCAATTGTGAAATGGCTCACTTCCTGAACTTGGAGCACAAAAAAGCCTACAGCACCTGGTATTCCCAGGTGGTCTCCCATCCAGGTACTAACTAGGCCCGACACTGCTTAGCTTCCGAGATCAGACGAGATCGGGCGCATTCAGTGTGGTGTGGCCGTAGGCTCTGGGCCTAGTGAGTTTTGTACTTTTAAGCATCTAGTCGGCTAGACCTTGCAGTTTTGAAAGGCAATTGAGAAATGGCTCACTTCCTGAACTTGGAGTACAAAAAAGCCTACAGCACCTGGTATTCCCAGGCGGTCTCCCATCCAGGTACTAACTAGGCCTGACACTGCTTAGCTTCTGAGATCAGACAAGATCAGGCGCATTCAGTGTGGTGTGGCCGTAGGCTCTGGGCCTAGTGAGTGTTGTACTTTTAAGCATCTAGTCGGCTAGACCTTGCAGTTTTAAAAGGCAATTGAGAAAGGGCTCACTTCCTGAACTTGGAGCACAAAAAAGCCTACAGCACCTGGTATTCCCAGGCGGTCTCCCATCCAGGTACTAACTAGGCCTGACACTGCTTAACTTCCGAGATCAGACGAGATCGGGTGCATTCAGTGTGGTGTGGCCGTAGGCTCTAGGAATGCTAAGAATATTACTCTTATGCATTTGCATTTAGTAAGCTAAGCCATGCAGCCACTTGCAACATGATACCACGCTCATCGCTCGATCAGGCTCGATCAGGCGAGATATATAAGACTGGTGGGCCCATTCAGGACTCCTATGTCTGGTAGGATAACTTTAATTCATCCATCCTGTGTCTGTTGCAGGGAGGTGGAGAGAACAATCAACACAATAATGGTTTTCTTTCATGCCTCTTGAAGGACTCAATATTCTCTGTACTGCATTACATGTGAAAGTCGATTTATTACCCATGAACACACTACCTGTATGCTAATTCTATGTAAAAAGGTAGCTCCAGCCCTCATGATGTTGTCCAACATTTCCGCTATAAAACGGGATACAATTATTTTGGAAACATACCAAATTTGAAAAATAATTGAGAAGTTGCGCAATTACTAATCATGGAGCACAAAAAAGCCTACAGCACCTGGTATTCCCAGGCAGTCTCCCATCCAGGTACTAACTAGGCCTGACCCTGCTTAGCTTCCGAGATCGGGCACATTCAGTGTGGTGTGGCCGTAGGCTCTGGGCCTAGTGAGTTTTGTACTTTTAAGCATCTAGTCGGCTAGACCTTGCAGTTTTGAAAGGCAATTGTGAAATGGCTCACTTCCTGAACTTGGAGCACAAAAAAGCCTACAGCACCTGGTATTCCCAGGTGGTCTCCCATCCAGGTACTAACTAGGCCCGACACTGCTTAGCTTCCGAGATCAGACGAGATCGGGCGCAATCAGTGTGGTGTGGCCGTAGGCTCTGGGCCTAGTGAGTTTTGTACTTTTAAGCATCTAGTCGGCTAGACCTTGCAGTTTTAAAAGGCAATTGAGAAAGGGCTCACTTCCTGAACTTGGAGCACAAAAAAGCCTACAGCACCTGGTATTCCCAGGCGGTCTCCCATCCAGGTACTAACTAGGCCTGACACTGCTTAACTTCCGAGATCAGTCGAGATCGGGTGCATTCAGTGTGGTGTGGCCGTAGGCTCTAGGAATGCTAAGAATATTACTCTTATGCATTTGCATTTAGTAAGCTAAGCCATGCAGCCACTTGCAACATGATACCACGCTCATCGCTCGATCAGGCTCGATCAGGCGAGATATATAAGACTGGTGGGCCCATTCAGGACTCCTATGTCTGGTAGGATAACTTTAATTCATCCATCCTGTGTCTGTTGCAGGGAGGTGGAGAGAACAATCAACACAATAATGGTTTTCTTTCATGCCTCTTGAAGGACTCAATATTCTCTGTACTGCATTACATGTGAAAGTTGATTTATTACCCATGAACACACTACCTGTATGCTAATTCTATGTAAAAAGGTAGCTCCAGCCCTCATGATGTTGTCCAACATTTCCGCTATAAAACGGGATACAATTATTTTGGAAACATACCAAATTTGAAAAATAATTGAGAAGTTGCGCAATTACTAATCATGGAGCACAAAAAAAGCCTACAGCACCTGGTATTCCCAGGCAGTCTCCCATCCAGGTACTAACTAGGCCTGACCCTGCTTAGCTTCCGAGATCGGGCGCATTCAGTGTGGTGTGGCCGTAGGCTCTGGGCCTAGTGAGTTTTGTACTTTTAAGCATCTAGTCAGCTAGACCTTGCAGTTTTGAAAGGCAATTGAGAAATGGCTCACTTCCTGAACTTGGAGCACAAAAAAGCCTACAGCACCTGGTATTCCCAGGCGGTCTCCCATCCAGGTACTAACGAGGCCCGACACTGCTTAGCTTCCGAGATCAGACGAGATCGGGCGCATTCAGTGTGGTGTGGCCGTAGGCTCTGGTTCTTGTGAGTTTTGTACTTTTAAGCATCTAGTCGGCTAGACCTTGCAGTTTTGAAAGGCAATTGAGAAATGGCTCACTTCCTGAACTTGGAGTACAAAAAAGCCTACAGCACCTGGTATTCCCAGGCGGTCTCCCATCCAGGTACTAACTAGGCCCGACACTGCTTAGCTTCTGAGATCAGACGAGATCAGGCGCATTCAGTGTGGTGTGGCCGTAGGCTCTGGGCCTAGTGAGTGTTGTACTTTTAAGCATCTAGTCGGCTAGACCTTGCAGTTTTAAAAGGCAATTGAGAAAGGGCTCACTTCCTGAACTTGGAGCACAAAAAAGCCTACAGCACCTGGTATTCCCAGGCGGTCTCCCATCCAGGTACTAACTAGGCCTGACACTGCTTAACTTCCGAGATCAGACGAGATCGGGTGCATTCAGTGTGGTGTGGCCGTAGGCTCTAGGAATGCTAAGAATATTAC
>NW_027182325.1:1282500-1302500 GCF_040938575.1 Ambystoma mexicanum | reverse complement strand
AAAGGCAATTGAGAAAGGGCTCACTTCCTGAACTTGGAGCACAAAAAAGCCTACAGCACCTGGTATTCCCAGGCGGTCTCCCATCCAGGTAGTAACTAGGCCTGACACTGCTTAACTTCCGAGATCAGACGAGATCGGGTGCATTCAGTGTGGTGTGGCCGTAGGCTCTAGAAATGCTAAGAATATTACTCTTATGCATTTGCATTTAGTAAGCTAAGCCATGCAGCCACTTGCAACATGATACCACGCTCATCGCTCGATCAGGCTCGATCAGGCGAGATATATAAGACTGGTGGGCCCATTCAGGACTCCTATGTCTGGTAGGATAACTTTAATTCATCCATCCTGTGTCTGTTGCAGGGAGGTGGAGAGAACAATCAACACAATAATGGTTTTCTTTCATGCCTCTTGAAGGACTCAATATTCTCTGTACTGCATTACATGTGAAAGTCGATTTATTACCCATGAACACACTACCTGTATGCTAATTCTATGTAAAAAGGTAGCTCCAGCCCTCATGATGTTGTCCAACATTTCCGCTATAAAACGGGATACAATTATTTTGGAAACATACCAAATTTGAAAAATAATTGAGAAGTTGCGCAATTACTAATCATGGAGCACAAAAAAGCCTACAGCACCTGGTATTCCCAGGCAGTCTCCCATCCAGGTACTAACTAGGCCTGACCCTGCTTAGCTTCCGAGATCGGGCACATTCAGTGTGGTGTGGCCGTAGGCTCTGGGCCTAGTGAGTTTTGTACTTTTAAGCATCTAGTCGGCTAGACCTTGCAGTTTTGAAAGGCAATTGTGAAATGGCTCACTTCCTGAACTTGGAGCACAAAAAAGCCTACAGCACCTGGTATTCCCAGGTGGTCTCCCATCCAGGTACTAACTAGGCCCGACACTGCTTAGCTTCCGAGATCAGACGAGATCGGGCGCAATCAGTGTGGTGTGGCCGTAGGCTCTGGGCCTAGTGAGTTTTGTACTTTTAAGCATCTAGTCAGCTAGACCTTGCAGTTTTGAAAGGCAATTGAGAAATGGCTCACTTCCTGAACTTGGAGCACAAAAAAGCCTACAGCACCTGGTATTCCCAGGCGGTCTCCCATCCAGGTACTAACGAGGCCCGACACTGCTTAGCTTCCGAGATCAGACGAGATCGGGCGCATTCAGTGTGGTGTGGCCGTAGGCTCTGGTCCTTGTGAGTTTTGTACTTTTAAGCATCTAGTCGGCTAGACCTTGCAGTTTTGAAAGGCAATTGAGAAATGGCTCACTTCCTGAACTTGGAGTACAAAAAAGCCTACAGCACCTGGTATTCCCAGGCGGTCTTCCATCCAGGTACTAACTAGGCCCGACACTGCTTAGCTTCTGAGATCAGACGAGATCAGGCACATTCAGTGTGGTGTGGCCGTAGGCTCTGGGCCTAGTGAGTTTTGTACTTTTAAGCATCTAGTCGGCTAGACCTTGCAGTTTTAAAAGGCAATTGAGAAAGGGCTCACTTCCTGAACTTGGAGCACAAAAAAGCCTACAGCACCTGGTATTCCCAGGCGGTCTCCCATCCAGGTACTAACTAGGCCTGACACTGCTTAACTTCCAAGATCAGTCGAGATCGGGTGCATTCAGTGTGGTGTGGCCGTAGGCTCTAGGAATGCTAAGAATATTACTCTTATGCATTTGCATTTAGTAAGCTAAGCCATGCAGCCACTTGCAACATGATACCACGCTCATCGCTCGATCAGGCTCGATCAGGCGAGATATATAAGACTGGTGGGCCCATTCAGGACTCCTATGTCTGGTAGGATAACTTTAATTCATCCATCCTGTGTCTGTTGCAGGGAGGTGGAGAGAACAATCAACACAATAATGGTTTTCTTTCATGCCTCTTGAAGGACTCAATATTCTCTGTACTGCATTACATGTGAAAGTTGATTTATTACCCATGAACACACTACCTGTATGCTAATTCTATGTAAAAAGGTAGCTCCAGCCCTCATGATGTTGTCCAACATTTCCGCTATAAAACGGGATACAATTATTTTGGAAACATACCAAATTTGAAAAATAATTGAGAAGTTGCGCAATTACTAATCATGGAGCACAAAAAAAGCCTACAGCACCTGGTATTCCCAGGCAGTCTCCCATCCAGGTACTAACTAGGCCCGACCCTGCTTAGCTTCCGAGATCGGGCGCATTCAGTGTGGTGTGGCCGTAGGCTCTGGGCCTAGTGAGTTTGTACTTTTAAGCATCTAGTCGGCTAGACCTTGCAGTTTTGAAAGGCAATTGTGAAATGGCTCACTTCCTGAACTTGGAGCACAAAAAAGCCTACAGCACCTGGTATTCCCAGGTGGTCTCCCATCCAGGTACTAACTAGGCCCGACACTGCTTAGCTTCCGAGATCAGACGAGATCGGGCGCATTCAGTGTGGTGTGGCCGTAGGCTCTGGGCCTAGTGAGTTTTGTACTTTTAAGCATCTAGTCGGCTAGACCTTGCAGTTTTGAAAGGCAATTGAGAAATGGCTCACTTCCTGAACTTGGAGTACAAAAAAGCCTACAGCACCTGGTATTCCCAGGCGGTCTCCCATCCAGGTACTAACTAGGCCTGACACTGCTTAGCTTCTGAGATCAGACGAGATCAGGCGCATTCAGTGTGGTGTGGCCGTAGGCTCTGGGCCTAGTGAGTGTTGTACTTTTAAGCATCTAGTCGGCTAGACCTTGCAGTTTTAAAAGGCAATTGAGAAAGGGCTCACTTCCTGAACTTGGAGCACAAAAAAGCCTACAGCACCTGGTATTCCCAGGCGGTCTCCCATCCAGGTACTAACTAGGCCTGACACTGCTTAACTTCCGAGATCAGACGAGATCGGGTGCATTCAGTGTGGTGTGGCCGTAGGCTCTAGGAATGCTAAGAATATTACTCTTATGCATTTGCATTTAGTAAGCTAAGCCATGCAGCCACTTGCAACATGATACCACGCTCATCGCTCGATCAGGCTCGATCAGGCGAGATATATAAGACTGGTGGGCCCATTCAGGACTCCTATGTCTGGTAGGATAACTTTAATTCATCCATCCTGTGTCTGTTGCAGGGAGGTGGAGAGAACAATCAACACAATAATGGTTTTCTTTCATGCCTCTTGAAGGACTCAATATTCTCTGTACTGCATTACATGTGAAAGTCGATTTATTACCCATGAACACACTACCTGTATGCTAATTCTATGTAAAAAGGTAGCTCCAGACCTCATGATGTTGTCCAACATTTCCGCTATAAAACGGGATACAATTATTTTGGAAACATACCAAATTTGAAAAATAATTGAGAAGTTGCGCAATTACTAATCATGGAGCACAAAAAAGCCTACAGCACCTGGTATTCCCAGGCAGTCTCCCATCCAGGTACTATCTAGGCCTGACCCTGCTTAGCTTCCGAGATCGGGCACATTCAGTGTGGTGTGGCCGTAGGCTCTGGGCCTAGTGAGTTTTGTACTTTTAAGCATCTAGTCGGCTAGACCTTGCAGTTTTGAAAGGCAATTGTGAAATGGCTCACTTCCTGAACTTGGAGCACAAAAAAGCCTACAGCACCTGGTATTCCCAGGTGGTCTCCCATCCAGGTACTAACTAGGCCCGACACTGCTTAGCTTCCGAGATCAGACGAGATCGGGCGCAATCAGTGTGGTGTGGCCGTAGGCTCTGGGCCTAGTGAGTTTTGTACTTTTAAGCATCTAGTCAGCTAGACCTTGCAGTTTTGAAAGGCAATTGAGAAATGGCTCACTTCCTGAACTTGGAGCACAAAAAAGCCTACAGCACCTGGTATTCCCAGGCGGTCTCCCATCCAGGTACTAACGAGGCCCGACACTGCTTAGCTTCCGAGATCAGACGAGATCGGGCGCATTCAGTGTGGTGTGGCCGTAGGCTCTGGTCCTTGTGAGTTTTGTACTTTTAAGCATCTAGTCGGCTAGACCTTGCAGTTTTGAAAGGCAATTGAGAAATGGCTCACTTCCTGAACTTGGAGTACAAAAAAGCCTACAGCACCTGGTATTCCCAGGCGGTCTTCCATCCAGGTACTAACTAGGCCCGACACTGCTTAGCTTCTGAGATCAGACGAGATCAGGCACATTCAGTGTGGTGTGGCCGTAGGCTCTGGGCCTAGTGAGTTTTGTACTTTTAAGCATCTAGTCGGCTAGACCTTGCAGTTTTAAAAGGCAATTGAGAAAGGGCTCACTTCCTGAACTTGGAGCACAAAAAAGCCTACAGCACCTGGTATTCCCAGGCGGTCTCCCATCCAGGTACTAACTAGGCCTGACACTGCTTAACTTCCGAGATCAGTCGAGATCGGGTGCATTCAGTGTGGTGTGGCCGTAGGCTCTAGGAATGCTAAGAATATTACTCTTATGCATTTGCATTTAGTAAGCTAAGCCATGCAGCCACTTGCAACATGATACCACGCTCATCGCTCGATCAGGCTCGATCAGGCGAGATATATAAGACTGGTGGGCCCATTCAGGACTCCTATGTCTGGTAGGATAACTTTAATTCATCCATCCTGTGTCTGTTGCAGGGAGGTGGAGAGAACAATCAACACAATAATGGTTTTCTTTCATGCCTCTTGAAGGACTCAATATTCTCTGTACTGCATTACATGTGAAAGTCGATTTATTACCCATGAACACACTACCTGTATGCTAATTCTATGTAAAAAGGTAGCTCCAGCCCTCATGATGTTGTCCAACATTTCCGCTATAAAACGGGATACAATTATTTTGGAAACATACCAAATTTGAAAAATAATTGAGAAGTTGCGCAATTACTAATCATGGAGCACAAAAAAGCCTACAGCACCTGGTATTCCCAGGCAGTCTCCCATCCAGGTACTAACTAGGCCTGACCCTGCTTAGCTTCCGAGATCGGGCACATTCAGTGTGGTGTGGCCGTAGGCTCTGGGCCTAGTGAGTTTTGTACTTTTAAGCATCTAGTCGGCTAGACCTTGCAGTTTTGAAAGGCAATTGTGAAATGGCTCACTTCCTGAACTTGGAGCACAAAAAAGCCTACAGCACCTGGTATTCCCAGGTGGTCTCCCATCCAGGTACTAACTAGGCCCGACACTGCTTAGCTTCCGAGATCAGACAAGATCGGGCGCAATCAGTGTGGTGTGGCCGTAGGCTCTGGGCCTAGTGAGTTTTGTACTTTTAAGCATCTAGTCAGCTAGACCTTGCAGTTTTAAAAGGCAATTGAGAAAGGGCTCACTTCCTGAACTTGGAGCACAAAAAAGCCTACAGCACCTGGTATTCCCAGGCGGTCTCCCATCCAGGTACTAACTAGGCCTGACACTGCTTAACTTCCGAGATCAGTCGAGATCGGGTGCATTCAGTGTGGTGTGGCCGTAGGCTCTAGGAATGCTAAGAATATTACTCTTATGCATTTGCATTTAGTAAGCTAAGCCATGCAGCCACTTGCAACATGATACCACGCTCATCGCTCGATCAGGCGAGATATATAAGACTGGTGGGCCCATTCAGGACTCCTATGTCTGGTAGGATAACTTTAATTCATCCATCCTGTGTCTGTTGCAGGGAGGTGGAGAGAACAATCAACACAATAATGGTTTTCTTTCATGCCTCTTGAAGGACTCAATATTCTCTGTACTGCATTACATGTGAAAGTCGATTTATTACCCATGAACACACTACCTGTATGCTAATTCTATGTAAAAAGGTAGCTCCAGCCCTCATGATGTTGTCCAACATTTCCGCTATAAAACGGGATACAATTATTTTGGAAACATACCAAATTTGAAAAATAATTGAGAAGTTGCGCAATTACTAATCATGGAGCACAAAAAAGCCTACAGCACCTGGTATTCCCAGGCAGTCTCCCATCCAGGTACTAACTAGGCCTGACCCTGCTTAGCTTCCGAGATCGGGCACATTCAGTGTGGTGTGGCCGTAGGCTCTGGGCCTAGTGAGTTTTGTACTTTTAAGCATCTAGTCGGCTAGACCTTGCAGTTTTGAAAGGCAATTGTGAAATGGCTCACTTCCTGAACTTGGAGCACAAAAAAGCCTACAGCACCTGGTATTCCCAGGTGGTCTCCCATCCAGGTACTAACTAGGCCCGACACTGCTTAGCTTCCGAGATCAGACGAGATCGGGCGCAATCAGTGTGGTGTGGCCGTAGGCTCTGGGCCTAGTGGGTTTTGTACTTTTAAGCATCTAGTCAGCTAGACCTTGCAGTTTTGAAAGGCAATTGAGAAATGGCTCACTTCCTGAACTTGGAGCACAAAAAAGCCTACAGCACCTGGTATTCCCAGGCGGTCTCCCATCCAGGTACTAACGAGGCCCGACACTGCTTAGCTTCCGAGATCAGACGAGATCGGGCGCATTCAGTGTGGTGTGGCCGTAGGCTCTGGTTCTTGTGAGTTTTGTACTTTTAAGCATCTAGTCGGCTAGACCTTGCAGTTTTGAAAGGCAATTGAGAAATGGCTCACTTCCTGAACTTGGAGTACAAAAAAGCCTACAGCACCTGGTATTCCCAGGCGGTCTTCCATCCAGGTACTAACTAGGCCCGACACTGCTTAGCTTCTGAGATCAGACGAGATCAGGCACATTCAGTGTGGTGTGGCCGTAGGCTCTGGGCCTAGTGAGTTTTGTACTTTTAAGCATCTAGTCGGCTAGACCTTGCAGTTTTAAAAGGCAATTGAGAAAGGGCTCACTTCCTGAACTTGGAGCACAAAAAAGCCTACAGCACCTGGTATTCCCAGGCGGTCTCCCATCCAGGTACTAACTAGGCCTGACACTGCTTAACTTCCGAGATCAGTCGAGATCGGGTGCATTCAGTGTGGTGTGGCCGTAGGCTCTAGGAATGCTAAGAATATTACTCTTATGCATTTGCATTTAGTAAGCTAAGCCATGCAGCCACTTGCAACATGATACCACGCTCATCGCTCGATCAGGCTCGATCAGGCGAGATATATAAGACTGGTGGGCCCATTCAGGACTCCTATGTCTGGTAGGATAACTTTAATTCATCCATCCTGTGTCTGTTGCAGGGAGGTGGAGAGAACAATCAACACAATAATGGTTTTCTTTCATGCCTCTTGAAGGACTCAATATTCTCTGTACTGCATTACATGTGAAAGTTGATTTATTACCCATGAACACACTACCTGTATGCTAATTCTATGTAAAAAGGTAGCTCCAGCCCTCATGATGTTGTCCAACATTTCCGCTATAAAACGGGATACAATTATTTTGGAAACATACCAAATTTGAAAAATAATTGAGAAGTTGCGCAATTACTAATCATGGAGCACAAAAAAAGCCTACAGCACCTGGTATTCCCAGGCAGTCTCCCATCCAGGTACTAACTAGGCCCGACCCTGCTTAGCTTCCGAGATCGGGCGCATTATTCAGTGTGGTGTGGCCGTAGGCTCTGGGCCTAGTGAGTTTGTACTTTTAAGCATCTAGTCGGCTAGACCTTGCAGTTTTGAAAGGCAATTGTGAAATGGCTCACTTCCTGAACTTGGAGCACAAAAAAGCCTACAGCACCTGGTATTCCCAGGTGGTCTCCCATCCAGGTACTAACTAGGCCCGACACTGCTTAGCTTCCGAGATCAGACGAGATCGGGCGCATTCAGTGTGGTGTGGCCGTAGGCTCTGGGCCTAGTGAGTTTTGTACTTTTAAGCATCTAGTCGGCTAGACCTTGCAGTTTTGAAAGGCAATTGAGAAATGGCTCACTTCCTGAACTTGGAGTACAAAAAAGCCTACAGCACCTGGTATTCCCAGGCGGTCTCCCATCCAGGTACTAACTAGGCCCGACACTGCTTAGCTTCTGAGATCAGACGAGATCAGGCGCATTCAGTGTGGTGTGGCCGTAGGCTCTGGGCCTAGTGAGTGTTGTACTTTTAAGCATCTAGTCGGCTAGACCTTGCAGTTTTAAAAGGCAATTGAGAAAGGGCTCACTTCCTGAACTTGGAGCACAAAAAAGCCTACAGCACCTGGTATTCCCAGGCGGTCTCCCATCCAGGTAGTAACTAGGCCTGACACTGCTTAACTTCCGAGATCAGACGAGATCGGGTGCATTCAGTGTGGTGTGGCCGTAGGCTCTAGGAATGCTAAGAATATTACTCTTATGCATTTGCATTTAGTAAGCTAAGCCATGCAGCCACTTGCAACATGATACCACGCTCATCGCTCGATCAGGCTCGATCAGGCGAGATATATAAGACTGGTGGGCCCATTCAGGACTCCTATGTCTGGTAGGATAACTTTAATTCATCCATCCTGTGTCTGTTGCAGGGAGGTGGAGAGAACAATCAACACAATAATGGTTTTCTTTCATGCCTCTTGAAGGACTCAATATTCTCTGTACTGCATTACATGTGAAAGTCGATTTATTACCCATGAACACACTACCTGTATGCTAATTCTATGTAAAAAGGTAGCTCCAGCCCTCATGATGTTGTCCAACATTTCCGCTATAAAACGGGATACAATTATTTTGGAAACATACCAAATTTGAAAAATAATTGAGAAGTTGCGCAATTACTAATCATGGAGCACAAAAAAGCCTACAGCACCTGGTATTCCCAGGCAGTCTCCCATCCAGGTACTAACTAGGCCTGACCCTGCTTAGCTTCCGAGATCGGGCACATTCAGTGTGGTGTGGCCGTAGGCTCTGGGCCTAGTGAGTTTTGTACTTTTAAGCATCTAGTCGGCTAGACCTTGCAGTTTTGAAAGGCAATTGTGAAATGGCTCACTTCCTGAACTTGGAGCACAAAAAAGCCTACAGCACCTGGTATTCCCAGGTGGTCTCCCATCCAGGTACTAACTAGGCCCGACACTGCTTAGCTTCCGAGATCAGACGAGATCGGGCGCAATCAGTGTGGTGTGGCCGTAGGCTCTGGGCCTAGTGAGTTTTGTACTTTTAAGCATCTAGTCAGCTAGACCTTGCAGTTTTGAAAGGCAATTGAGAAATGGCTCACTTCCTGAACTTGGAGCACAAAAAAGCCTACAGCACCTGGTATTCCCAGGCGGTCTCCCATCCAGGTACTAACGAGGCCCGACACTGCTTAGCTTCCGAGATCAGACGAGATCGGGCGCATTCAGTGTGGTGTGGCCGTAGGCTCTGGTCCTTGTGAGTTTTGTACTTTTAAGCATCTAGTCGGCTAGACCTTGCAGTTTTGAAAGGCAATTGAGAAATGGCTCACTTCCTGAACTTGGAGTACAAAAAAGCCTACAGCACCTGGTATTCCCAGGCGGTCTTCCATCCAGGTACTAACTAGGCCCGACACTGCTTAGCTTCTGAGATCAGACGAGATCAGGCACATTCAGTGTGGTGTGGCCGTAGGCTCTGGGCCTAGTGAGTTTTGTACTTTTAAGCATCTAGTCGGCTAGACCTTGCAGTTTTAAAAGGCAATTGAGAAAGGGCTCACTTCCTGAACTTGGAGCACAAAAAAGCCTACAGCACCTGGTATTCCCAGGCGGTCTCCCATCCAGGTACTAACTAGGCCTGACACTGCTTAACTTCCAAGATCAGTCGAGATCGGGTGCATTCAGTGTGGTGTGGCCGTAGGCTCTAGGAATGCTAAGAATATTACTCTTATGCATTTGCATTTAGTAAGCTAAGCCATGCAGCCACTTGCAACATGATACCACGCTCATCGCTCGATCAGGCTCGATCAGGCGAGATATATAAGACTGGTGGGCCCATTCAGGACTCCTATGTCTGGTAGGATAACTTTAATTCATCCATCCTGTGTCTGTTGCAGGGAGGTGGAGAGAACAATCAACACAATAATGGTTTTCTTTCATGCCTCTTGAAGGACTCAATATTCTCTGTACTGCATTACATGTGAAAGTTGATTTATTACCCATGAACACACTACCTGTATGCTAATTCTATGTAAAAAGGTAGCTCCAGCCCTCATGATGTTGTCCAACATTTCCGCTATAAAACGGGATACAATTATTTTGGAAACATACCAAATTTGAAAAATAATTGAGAAGTTGCGCAATTACTAATCATGGAGCACAAAAAAAGCCTACAGCACCTGGTATTCCCAGGCAGTCTCCCATCCAGGTACTAACTAGGCCCGACCCTGCTTAGCTTCCGAGATCGGGCGCATTCAGTGTGGTGTGGCCGTAGGCTCTGGGCCTAGTGAGTTTGTACTTTTAAGCATCTAGTCGGCTAGACCTTGCAGTTTTGAAAGGCAATTGTGAAATGGCTCACTTCCTGAACTTGGAGCACAAAAAAGCCTACAGCACCTGGTATTCCCAGGTGGTCTCCCATCCAGGTACTAACTAGGCCCGACACTGCTTAGCTTCCGAGATCAGACGAGATCGGGCGCATTCAGTGTGGTGTGGCCGTAGGCTCTGGGCCTAGTGAGTTTTGTACTTTTAAGCATCTAGTCGGCTAGACCTTGCAGTTTTGAAAGGCAATTGAGAAATGGCTCACTTCCTGAACTTGGAGTACAAAAAAGCCTACAGCACCTGGTATTCCCAGGCGGTCTCCCATCCAGGTACTAACTAGGCCTGACACTGCTTAGCTTCTGAGATCAGACGAGATCAGGCGCATTCAGTGTGGTGTGGCCGTAGGCTCTGGGCCTAGTGAGTGTTGTACTTTTAAGCATCTAGTCGGCTAGACCTTGCAGTTTTAAAAGGCAATTGAGAAAGGGCTCACTTCCTGAACTTGGAGCACAAAAAAGCCTACAGCACCTGGTATTCCCAGGCGGTCTCCCATCCAGGTACTAACTAGGCCTGACACTGCTTAACTTCCGAGATCAGACGAGATCGGGTGCATTCAGTGTGGTGTGGCCGTAGGCTCTAGGAATGCTAAGAATATTACTCTTATGCATTTGCATTTAGTAAGCTAAGCCATGCAGCCACTTGCAACATGATACCACGCTCATCGCTCGATCAGGCTCGATCAGGCGAGATATATAAGACTGGTGGGCCCATTCAGGACTCCTATGTCTGGTAGGATAACTTTAATTCATCCATCCTGTGTCTGTTGCAGGGAGGTGGAGAGAACAATCAACACAATAATGGTTTTCTTTCATGCCTCTTGAAGGACTCAATATTCTCTGTACTGCATTACATGTGAAAGTCGATTTATTACCCATGAACACACTACCTGTATGCTAATTCTATGTAAAAAGGTAGCTCCAGACCTCATGATGTTGTCCAACATTTCCGCTATAAAACGGGATACAATTATTTTGGAAACATACCAAATTTGAAAAATAATTGAGAAGTTGCGCAATTACTAATCATGGAGCACAAAAAAGCCTACAGCACCTGGTATTCCCAGGCAGTCTCCCATCCAGGTACTATCTAGGCCTGACCCTGCTTAGCTTCCGAGATCGGGCACATTCAGTGTGGTGTGGCCGTAGGCTCTGGGCCTAGTGAGTTTTGTACTTTTAAGCATCTAGTCGGCTAGACCTTGCAGTTTTGAAAGGCAATTGTGAAATGGCTCACTTCCTGAACTTGGAGCACAAAAAAGCCTACAGCACCTGGTATTCCCAGGTGGTCTCCCATCCAGGTACTAACTAGGCCCGACACTGCTTAGCTTCCGAGATCAGACGAGATCGGGCGCAATCAGTGTGGTGTGGCCGTAGGCTCTGGGCCTAGTGAGTTTTGTACTTTTAAGCATCTAGTCAGCTAGACCTTGCAGTTTTGAAAGGCAATTGAGAAATGGCTCACTTCCTGAACTTGGAGCACAAAAAAGCCTACAGCACCTGGTATTCCCAGGCGGTCTCCCATCCAGGTACTAACGAGGCCCGACACTGCT
Source organism: Ambystoma mexicanum (assembly GCF_040938575.1). Taxonomy (NCBI): domain Eukaryota; kingdom Metazoa; phylum Chordata; class Amphibia; order Caudata; family Ambystomatidae; genus Ambystoma; species Ambystoma mexicanum. The sequence continues at coordinate 1,290,722 of NW_027182325.1, read as the reverse complement.
TAGCTTCCGAGATCAGACGAGATCGGGCGCATTCAGTGTGGTGTGGCCGTAGGCTCTGGTCCTTGTGAGTTTTGTACTTTTAAGCATCTAGTCGGCTAGACCTTGCAGTTTTGAAAGGCAATTGAGAAATGGCTCACTTCCTGAACTTGGAGTACAAAAAAGCCTACAGCACCTGGTATTCCCAGGCGGTCTTCCATCCAGGTACTAACTAGGCCCGACACTGCTTAGCTTCTGAGATCAGACGAGATCAGGCACATTCAGTGTGGTGTGGCCGTAGGCTCTGGGCCTAGTGAGTTTTGTACTTTTAAGCATCTAGTCGGCTAGACCTTGCAGTTTTAAAAGGCAATTGAGAAAGGGCTCACTTCCTGAACTTGGAGCACAAAAAAGCCTACAGCACCTGGTATTCCCAGGCGGTCTCCCATCCAGGTACTAACTAGGCCTGACACTGCTTAACTTCCGAGATCAGTCGAGATCGGGTGCATTCAGTGTGGTGTGGCCGTAGGCTCTAGGAATGCTAAGAATATTACTCTTATGCATTTGCATTTAGTAAGCTAAGCCATGCAGCCACTTGCAACATGATACCACGCTCATCGCTCGATCAGGCTCGATCAGGCGAGATATATAAGACTGGTGGGCCCATTCAGGACTCCTATGTCTGGTAGGATAACTTTAATTCATCCATCCTGTGTCTGTTGCAGGGAGGTGGAGAGAACAATCAACACAACAATGGTTTTCTTTCATGCCTCTTGAAGGACTCAATATTCTCTGTACTGCATTACATGTGAAAGTTGATTTATTACCCATGAACACACTACCTGTATGCTAATTCTATGTAAAAAGGTAGCTCCAGCCCTCATGATGTTGTCCAACATTTCCGCTATAAAACGGGATACAATTATTTTGGAAACATACCAAATTTGAAAAATAATTGAGAAGTTGCGCAATTACTAATCATGGAGCACAAAAAAAGCCTACAGCACCTGGTATTCCCAGGCAGTCTCCCATCCAGGTACTAACTAGGCCCGACCCTGCTTAGCTTCCGAGATCGGGCGCATTCAGTGTGGTGTGGCCGTAGGCTCTGGGCCTAGTGAGTTTGTACTTTTAAGCATCTAGTCGGCTAGACCTTGCAGTTTTGAAAGGCAATTGTGAAATGGCTCACTTCCTGAACTTGGAGCACAAAAAAGCCTACAGCACCTGGTATTCCCAGGTGGTCTCCCATCCAGGTACTAACTAGGCCCGACACTGCTTAGCTTCCGAGATCAGACGAGATCGGGCGCATTCAGTGTGGTGTGGCCGTAGGCTCTGGGCCTAGTGAGTTTTGTACTTTTAAGCATCTAGTCGGCTAGACCTTGCAGTTTTGAAAGGCAATTGAGAAATGGCTCACTTCCTGAACTTGGAGTACAAAAAAGCCTACAGCACCTGGTATTCCCAGGCGGTCTCCCATCCAGGTACTAACTAGGCCCGACACTGCTTAGCTTCTGAGATCAGACGAGATCAGGCGCATTCAGTGTGGTGTGGCCGTAGGCTCTGGGCCTAGTGAGTGTTGTACTTTTAAGCATCTAGTCGGCTAGACCTTGCAGTTTTAAAAGGCAATTGAGAAAGGGCTCACTTCCTGAACTTGGAGCACAAAAAAGCCTACAGCACCTGGTATTCCCAGGCGGTCTCCCATCCAGGTACTAACTAGGCCTGACACTGCTTAACTTCCGAGATCAGACGAGATCGGGTGCATTCAGTGTGGTGTGGCCGTAGGCTCTAGGAATGCTAAGAATATTACTCTTATGCATTTGCATTTAGTAAGCTAAGCCATGCAGCCACTTGCAACATGATACCACGCTCATCGCTCGATCAGGCTCGATCAGGCGAGATATATAAGACTGGTGGGCCCATTCAGGACTCCTATGTCTGGTAGGATAACTTTAATTCATCCATCCTGTGTCTGTTGCAGGGAGGTGGAGAGAACAATCAACACAATAATGGTTTTCTTTCATGCCTCTTGAAGGACTCAATATTCTCTGTACTGCATTACATGTGAAAGTCGATTTATTACCCATGAACACACTACCTGTATGCTAATTCTATGTAAAAAGGTAGCTCCAGCCCTCATGATGTTGTCCAACATTTCCGCTATAAAACGGGATACAATTATTTTGGAAACATACCAAATTTGAAAAATAATTGAGAAGTTGCGCAATTACTAATCATGGAGCACAAAAAAGCCTACAGCACCTGGTATTCCCAGGCAGTCTCCCATCCAGGTACTAACTAGGCCTGACCCTGCTTAGCTTCCGAGATCGGGCACATTCAGTGTGGTGTGGCCGTAGGCTCTGGGCCTAGTGAGTTTTGTACTTTTAAGCATCTAGTCGGCTAGACCTTGCAGTTTTGAAAGGCAATTGTGAAATGGCTCACTTCCTGAACTTGGAGCACAAAAAAGCCTACAGCACCTGGTATTCCCAGGTGGTCTCCCATCCAGGTACTAACTAGGCCCGACACTGCTTAGCTTCCGAGATCAGACGAGATCGGGCGCAATCAGTGTGGTGTGGCCGTAGGCTCTGGGCCTAGTGAGTTTTGTACTTTTAAGCATCTAGTCAGCTAGACCTTGCAGTTTTGAAAGGCAATTGAGAAATGGCTCACTTCCTGAACTTGGAGCACAAAAAAGCCTACAGCACCTGGTATTCCCAGGCGGTCTCCCATCCAGGTACTAACGAGGCCCGACACTGCTTAGCTTCCGAGATCAGACGAGATCGGGCGCATTCAGTGTGGTGTGGCCGTAGGCTCTGGTTCTTGTGAGTTTTGTACTTTTAAGCATCTAGTCGGCTAGACCTTGCAGTTTTGAAAGGCAATTGAGAAATGGCTCACTTCCTGAACTTGGAGTACAAAAAAGCCTACAGCACCTGGTATTCCCAGGCGGTCTTCCATCCAGGTACTAACTAGGCCCGACACTGCTTAGCTTCTGAGATCAGACGAGATCAGGCACATTCAGTGTGGTGTGGCCGTAGGCTCTGGGCCTAGTGAGTTTTGTACTTTTAAGCATCTAGTCGGCTAGACCTTGCAGTTTTAAAAGGCAATTGAGAAAGGGCTCACTTCCTGAACTTGGAGCACAAAAAAGCCTACAGCACCTGGTATTCCCAGGCGGTCTCCCATCCAGGTACTAACTAGGCCTGACACTGCTTAACTTCCGAGATCAGTCGAGATCGGGTGCATTCAGTGTGGTGTGGCCGTAGGCTCTAGGAATGCTAAGAATATTACTCTTATGCATTTGCATTTAGTAAGCTAAGCCATGCAGCCACTTGCAACATGATACCACGCTCATCGCTCGATCAGGCTCGATCAGGCGAGATATATAAGACTGGTGGGCCCATTCAGGACTCCTATGTCTGGTAGGATAACTTTAATTCATCCATCCTGTGTCTGTTGCAGGGAGGTGGAGAGAACAATCAACACAACAATGGTTTTCTTTCATGCCTCTTGAAGGACTCAATATTCTCTGTACTGCATTACATGTGAAAGTTGATTTATTACCCATGAACACACTACCTGTATGCTAATTCTATGTAAAAAGGTAGCTCCAGCCCTCATGATGTTGTCCAACATTTCCGCTATAAAACGGGATACAATTATTTTGGAAACATACCAAATTTGAAAAATAATTGAGAAGTTGCGCAATTACTAATCATGGAGCACAAAAAAAGCCTACAGCACCTGGTATTCCCAGGCAGTCTCCCATCCAGGTACTAACTAGGCCCGACCCTGCTTAGCTTCCGAGATCGGGCGCATTCAGTGTGGTGTGGCCGTAGGCTCTGGGCCTAGTGAGTTTGTACTTTTAAGCATCTAGTCGGCTAGACCTTGCAGTTTTGAAAGGCAATTGTGAAATGGCTCACTTCCTGAACTTGGAGCACAAAAAAGCCTACAGCACCTGGTATTCCCAGGTGGTCTCCCATCCAGGTACTAACTAGGCCCGACACTGCTTAGCTTCCGAGATCAGACGAGATCGGGCGCATTCAGTGTGGTGTGGCCGTAGGCTCTGGGCCTAGTGAGTTTTGTACTTTTAAGCATCTAGTCGGCTAGACCTTTCAGTTTTGAAAGGCAATTGAGAAATGGCTCACTTCCTGAACTTGGAGTACAAAAAAGCCTACAGCACCTGGTATTCCCAGGCGGTCTTCCATCCAGGTACTAACTAGGCCCGACACTGCTTAGCTTCTGAGATCAGACGAGATCAGGCACATTCAGTGTGGTGTGGCCGTAGGCTCTGGGCCTAGTGAGTTTTGTACTTTTAAGCATCTAGTCGGCTAGACCTTGCAGTTTTAAAAGGCAATTGAGAAAGGGCTCACTTCCTGAACTTGGAGCACAAAAAAGCCTACAGCACCTGGTATTCCCAGGCGGTCTCCCATCCAGGTACTAACTAGGCCTGACACTGCTTAACTTCCGAGATCAGTCGAGATCGGGTGCATTCAGTGTGGTGTGGCCGTAGGCTCTAGGAATGCTAAGAATATTACTCTTATGCATTTGCATTTAGTAAGGTAAGCCATGCAGCCACTTGCAACATGATACCACGCTCATCGCTCGATCAGGCTCGATCGGGCGAGATATATAAGACTGGTGGGGCCATTCAGGACTCCTATGTCTGGTAGGATAACTTTAATTCATCCATCCTGTGTCTGTTGCAGGGAGGTGGAGAGAACAATCAACACAATAATGGTTTTCTTTCATGCCTCTTGAAGGACTCAATATTCTCTGTACTGCATTACATGTGAAAGTCGATTTATTACCCATGAACACACTACCTGTATGCTAATTCTATGTAAAAAGGTAGCTCCAGCCCTCATGATGTTGTCCAACATTTCCGCTATAAAACGGGATACAATTATTTTGGAAACATACCAAATTTGAAAAATAATTGAGAAGTTGCGCAATTACTAATCATGGAGCACAAAAAAGCCTACAGCACCTGGTATTCCCAGGCAGTCTCCCATCCAGGTACTAACTAGGCCTGACCCTGCTTAGCTTCCGAGATCGGGCGCATTCAGTGTGGTGTGGCCGTAGGCTCTGGGCCTAGTGAGTTTTGTACTTTTAAGCATCTAGTCGGCTAGACCTTGCAGTTTTGAAAGGCAATTGTGAAATGGCTCACTTCCTGAACTTGGAGCACAAAAAAGCCTACAGCACCTGGTATTCCCAGGTGGTCTCCCATCCAGGTACTAACTAGGCCCGACACTGCTTAGCTTCCGAGATCAGACGAGATCGGGCGCAATCAGTGTGGTGTGGCCGTAGGCTCTGGGCCTAGTGAGTTTTGTACTTTTAAGCATCTAGTCAGCTAGACCTTGCAGTTTTGAAAGGCAATTGAGAAATGGCTCACTTCCTGAACTTGGAGCACAAAAAAGCCTACAGCACCTGGTATTCCCAGGCGGTCTCCCATCCAGGTACTAACGAGGCCCGACACTGCTTAGCTTCCGAGATCAGACGAGATCGGGCGCAATCAGTGTGGTGTGGCCGTAGGCTCTGGGCCTAGTGAGTTTTGTACTTTTAAGCATCTAGTCAGCTAGACCTTGCAATTTTGAAAGGCAATTGAGAAATGGCTCACTTCCTGAACTTGGAGCACAAAAAAGCCTACAGCACCTGGTATTCCCAGGCGGTCTCCCATCCAGGTACTAACGAGGCCCGACACTGCTTAGCTTCCGAGATCAGACGAGATCGGGCGCATTCAGTGTGGTGTGGCCGTAGGCTCTGGTTCTTGTGAGTTTTGTACTTTTACGCATCTATTCGGCTAGACCTTGCAGTTTTGAAAGGCAATTGAGAAATGGCTCACTTCCTGAACTTGGAGTACAAAAAAGCTTACAGCACCTGGTATTCCCAGGCGGTCTTCCATCCAGGTACTAACTAGGCCCGACACTGCTTAGCTTCTGAGATCAGACGAGATCAGGCACATTCAGTGTGGTGTGGCCGTAGGCTCTGGGCCTAGTGAGTTTGTACTTTTAAGCATCTAGTCGGCTAGACCTTGCAGTTTTGAAAGGCAATTGTGAAATGGCTCACTTCCTGAACTTGGAGCACAAAAAAACCTACAGCACCTGGTATTCCCAGGTGGTCTCCCATCCAGGTACTAACTAGGCCCGACACTGCTTAGCTTCCGAGATCAGACGAGATCGGGCGCATTCAGTGTGGTGTGGCCGTAGGCTCTGGGCCTAGTGAGTTTTGTACTTTTAAGCATCTAGTCGGCTAGACCTTGCAGTTTTGAAAGGCAATTGAGAAATGGCTCACTTCCTGAACTTGGAGCACAAAAAAGCCTACAGCACCTGGTATTCCCAGGTGGTCTCCCATCCAGGTACTAACTAGGCCCGACACTGCTTAGCTTCCGAGATCAGACGAGATCGGGCGCAATCAGTGTGGTGTGGCCGTAGGCTCTGGGCCTAGTGAGTTTTGTACTTTTAAGCATCTAGTCAGCTAGACCTTGCAGTTTTGAAAGGCAATTGAGAAATGGCTCACTTCCTGAACTTGGAGCACAAAAAAGCCTACAGCACCTGGTATTCCCAGGCGGTCTCCCATCCAGGTACTAACGAGGCCCGACACTGCTTAGCTTCCGAGATCAGACGAGATCGGGCGCATTCAGTGTGCTGTGGCCGTAGGCTCTGGTTCTTGTGAGTTTTGTACTTTTAAGCATCTAGTCGGCTAGACCTTGCAGTTTTGAAAGGCAATTGAGAAATGGCTCACTTCCTGAACTTGGAGTACAAAAAAGCCTACAGCACCTGGTATTCCCAGGCGGTCTTCCATCCAGGTACTAACTAGGCCCGACACTGCTTAGCTTCTGAGATCAGACGAGATCAGGCACATTCAGTGTGGTGTGGCCGTAGGCTCTGGGCCTAGTGAGTTTTGTACTTTTAAGCATCTAGTCGGCTAGACCTTGCAGTTTTAAAAGGCAATTGAGAAAGGGCTCACTTCCTGAACTTGGAGCACAAAAAAGCCTACAGCACCTGGTATTCCCAGGCGGTCTCCCATCCAGGTACTAACTAGGCCTGACACTGCTTAACTTCCGAGATCAGTCGAGATCGGGTGCATTCAGTGTGGTGTGGCCGTAGGCTCTAGGAATGCTAAGAATATTACTCTTATGCATTTGCATTTAGTAAGGTAAGCCATGCAGCCACTTGCAACATGATACCACGCTCATCGCTCGATCAGGCTCGATCAGGCGAGATATATAAGACTGGTGGGCCCATTCAGGACTCCTATGTCTGGTAGGATAACTTTAATTCATCCATCCTGTGTCTGTTGCAGGGAGGTGGAGAGAACAATCAACACAATAATGGTTTTCTTTCATGCCTCTTGAAGGACTCAATATTCTCTGTACTGCATTACATGTGAAAGTCGATTTATTACCCATGAACACACTACCTGTATGCTAATTCTATGTAAAAAGGTAGCTCCAGCCCTCATGATGTTGTCCAACATTTCCGCTATAAAACGGGATACAATTATTTTGGAAACATACCAAATTTGAAAAATAATTGAGAAGTTGCGCAATTACTAATCATGGAGCACAAAAAAGCCTACAGCACCTGGTATTCCCAGGCAGTCTCCCATCCAGGTACTAACTAGGCCTGACCCTGCTTAGCTTCCGAGATCGGGCGCATTCAGTGTGGTGTGGCCGTAGGCTCTGGGCCTAGTGAGTTTTGTACTTTTAAGCATCTAGTCGGCTAGACCTTGCAGTTTTGAAAGGCAATTGTGAAATGGCTCACTTCCTGAACTTGGAGCACAAAAAAGCCTACAGCACCTGGTATTCCCAGGTGGTCTCCCATCCAGGTACTAACTAGGCCCGACACTGCTTAGCTTCCGAGATCAGACGAGATCGGGCGCAATCAGTGTGGTGTGGCCGTAGGCTCTGGGCCTAGTGAGTTTTGTACTTTTAAGCATCTAGTCAGCTAGACCTTGCAGTTTTGAAAGGCAATTGAGAAATGGCTCACTTCCTGAACTTGGAGCACAAAAAAGCCTACAGCACCTGGTATTCCCAGGCGGTCTCCCATCCAGGTACTAACGAGGCCCGACACTGCTTAGCTTCCGAGATCAGACGAGATCGGGCGCAATCAGTGTGGTGTGGCCGTAGGCTCTGGGCCTAGTGAGTTTTGTACTTTTAAGCATCTAGTCAGCTAGACCTTGCAATTTTGAAAGGCAATTGAGAAATGGCTCACTTCCTGAACTTGGAGCACAAAAAAGCCTACAGCACCTGGTATTCCCAGGCG
>NW_027182325.1:1255000-1277500 GCF_040938575.1 Ambystoma mexicanum | reverse complement strand
TTATTTTGGAAACATACCAAATTTGAAAAATAATTGAGAAGTTGCGCAATTACTAATCATGGAGCACAAAAAAAGCCTACAGCACCTGGTATTCCCAGGCAGTCTCCCATCCAGGTACTAACTAGGCCCGACCCTGCTTAGCTTCCGAGATCGGGCGCATTCAGTGTGGTGTGGCCGTAGGCTCTGGGCCTAGTGAGTTTGTACTTTTAAGCATCTAGTCGGCTAGACCTTGCAGTTTTGAAAGGCAATTGTGAAATGGCTCACTTCCTGAACTTGGAGCACAAAAAAGCCTACAGCACCTGGTATTCCCAGGTGGTCTCCCATCCAGGTACTAACTAGGCCCGACACTGCTTAGCTTCCGAGATCAGACAAGATCGGGCGCATTCAGTGTGGTGTGGCCGTAGGCTCTGGGCCTAGTGAGTTTTGTACTTTTAAGCATCTAGTCGGCTAGACCTTGCAGTTTTGAAAGGCAATTGAGAAATGGCTCACTTCCTGAACTTGGAGCACAAAAAAGCCTACAGCACCTGGTATTCCCAGGTGGTCTCCCATCCAGGTACTAACTAGGCCCGACACTGCTTAGCTTCCGAGATCAGACGAGATCGGGCGCAATCAGTGTGGTGTGGCCGTAGGCTCTGGGCCTAGTGAGTTTTGTACTTTTAAGCATCTAGTCAGCTAGACCTTGCAGTTTTGAAAGGCAATTGAGAAATGGCTCACTTCCTGAACTTGGAGCACAAAAAAGCCTACAGCACCTGGTATTCCCAGGCGGTCTCCCATCCAGGTACTAACGAGGCCCAACACTGCTTAGCTTCCGAGATCAGACGAGATCGGGCACATTCAGTGTGCTGTGGCCGTAGGCTCTGGTTCTTGTGAGTTTTGTACTTTTAAGCATCTAGTCGGCTAGACCTTGCAGTTTTGAAAGGCAATTGAGAAATGGCTCACTTCCTGAACTTGGAGTACAAAAAAGCCTACAGCACCTGGTATTCCCAGGCGGTCTTCCATCCAGGTACTAACTAGGCCCGACACTGCTTAGCTTCTGAGATCAGACGAGATCAGGCACATTCAGTGTGGTGTGGCCGTAGGCTCTGGGCCTAGTGAGTTTTGTACTTTTAAGCATCTAGTCGGCTAGACCTTGCAGTTTTAAAAGGCAATTGAGAAAGGGCTCACTTCCTGAACTTGGAGCACAAAAAAGCCTACAGCACCTGGTATTCCCAGGCGGTCTCCCATCCAGGTACTAACTAGGCCCGACACTGCTTAGCTTCCGAGATCAGACGAGATCGGGCGCAATCAGTGTGGTGTGGCCGTAGGCTCTGGGCCTAGTGAGTTTTGTACTTTTAAGCATCTAGTCAGCTAGACATTGCAGTTTTGAAAGGCAATTGAGAAATGGCTCACTTCCTGAACTTGGAGCACAAAAAAGCCTACAGCACCTGGTATTCCCAGGCGGTCTCCCATCCAGGTACTAACGAGGCCCGACACTGCTTAGCTTCCGAGATCAGACGAGATCGGGCGCATTCAGTGTGCTGTGGCCGTAGGCTCTGGTTCTTGTGAGTTTTGTACTTTTAAGCATCTAGTCGGCTAGACCTTGCAGTTTTGAAAGGCAATTGAGAAATGGCTCACTTCCTGAACTTGGAGTACAAAAAAGCCTACAGCACCTGGTATTCCCAGGCGGTCTTCCATCCAGGTACTAACTAGGCCCGACACTGCTTAGCTTCTGAGATCAGACGAGATCAGGCACATTCAGTGTGGTGTGGCCGTAGGCTCTGGGCCTAGTGAGTTTTGTACTTTTAAGCATCTAGTCGGCTAGACCTTGCAGTTTTAAAAGGCAATTGAGAAAGGGCTCACTTCCTGAACTTGGAGCACAAAAAAGCCTACAGCACCTGGTATTCCCAGGCGGTCTCCCATCCAGGTACTAACTAGGCCTGACACTGCTTAACTTCCGAGATCAGTCGAGATCGGGTGCATTCAGTGTGGTGTGGCCGTAGGCTCTAGGAATGCTAAGAATATTACTCTTATGCATTTGCATTTAGTAAGCTAAGCCATGCAGCCACTTGCAACATGATACCACGCTCATCGCTCGATCAGGCTCGATCAGGCGAGATATATAAGACTGGTGGGCCCATTCAGGACTCCTATGTCTGGTAGGATAACTTTAATTCATCCATCCTGTGTCTGTTGCAGGGAGGTGGAGAGAACAATCAACACAATAATGGTTTTCTTTCATGCCTCTTGAAGGACTCAATATTCTCTGTACTGCATTACATGTGAAAGTCGATTTATTACCCATGAACACACTACCTGTATGCTAATTCTATGTAAAAAGGTAGCTCCAGCCCTCATGATGTTGTCCAACATTTCCGCTATAAAACGGGATACAATTATTTTGGAAACATACCAAATTTGAAAAATAATTGAGAAGTTGCGCAATTACTAATCATGGAGCACAAAAAAAGCCTACAGCACCTGGTATTCCCAGGCAGTCTCCCATCCAGGTACTAACTAGGCCCGACCCTGCTTAGCTTCCGAGATCGGGCGCATTCAGTGTGGTGTGGCTGTAGGCTCTGGGCCTAGTGAGTTTGTACTTTTAAGCATCTAGTCGGCTAGACCTTGCAGTTTTGAAAGGCAATTGTGAAATGGCTCACTTCCTGAACTTGGAGCACAAAAAAGCCTACAGCACCTGGTATTCCCAGGTGGTCTCCCATCCAGGTACTAACTAGGCCCGACACTGCTTAGCTTCCGAGATCAGACAAGATCGGGCGCATTCAGTGTGGTGTGGCCGTAGGCTCTGGGCCTAGTGAGTTTTGTACTTTTAAGCATCTAGTCGGCTAGACCTTGCAGTTTTGAAAGGCAATTGAGAAATGGCTCACTTCCTGAACTTGGAGCACAAAAAAGCCTACAGCACCTGGTATTCCCAGGTGGTCTCCCATCCAGGTACTAACTAGGCCCGACACTGCTTAGCTTCCGAGATCAGACGAGATCGGGCGCAATCAGTGTGGTGTGGCCGTAGGCTCTGGGCCTAGTGAGTTTTGTACTTTTAAGCATCTAGTCAGCTAGACCTTGCAGTTTTGAAAGGCAATTGAGAAATGGCTCACTTCCTGAACTTGGAGCACAAAAAAGCCTACAGCACCTGGTATTCCCAGGCGGTCTCCCATCCAGGTACTAACGAGGCCTGACACTGCTTAGCTTCCGAGATCAGACGAGATCGGGCGCATTCAGTGTGCTGTGGCCGTAGGCTCTGGTTCTTGTGAGTTTTGTACTTTTAAGCATCTAGTCGGCTAGACCTTGCAGTTTTGAAAGGCAATTGAGAAATGGCTCACTTCCTGAACTTGGAGTACAAAAAAGCCTACAGCACCTGGTATTCCCAGGCGGTCTTCCATCCAGGTACTAACTAGGCCCGACACTGCTTAGCTTCTGAGATCAGACGAGATCAGGCACATTCAGTGTGGTGTGGCCGTAGGCTCTGGGCCTAGTGAGTTTTGTACTTTTAAGCATCTAGTCGGCTAGACCTTGCAGTTTTAAAAGGCAATTGAGAAAGGGCTCACTTCCTGAACTTGGAGCACAAAAAAGCCTACAGCACCTGGTATTCCCAGGCGGTCTCCCATCCAGGTACTAACTAGGCCCGACACTGCTTAGCTTCCGAGATCAGACGAGATCGGGCGCAATCAGTGTGGTGTGGCCGTAGGCTCTGGGCCTAGTGAGTTTTGTACTTTTAAGCATCTAGTCAGCTAGACCTTGCAGTTTTGAAAGGCAATTGAGAAATGGCTCACTTCCTGAACTTGGAGCACAAAAAAGCCTACAGCACCTGGTATTCCCAGGCGGTCTCCCATCCAGGTACTAACGAGGCCCGACACTGCTTAGCTTCCGAGATCAGACAAGATCGGGCGCATTCAGTGTGCTGTGGCCGTAGGCTCTGGTTCTTGTGAGTTTTGTACTTTTAAGCATCTAGTCGGCTAGACCTTGCAGTTTTGAAAGGCAATTGAGAAATGGCTCACTTCCTGAACTTGGAGTACAAAAAAGCCTACAGCACCTGGTATTCCCAGGCGGTCTTCCATCCAGGTACTAACTAGGCCCGACACTGCTTAGCTTCTGAGATCAGACGAGATCAGGCACATTCAGTGTGGTGTGGCCGTAGGCTCTGGGCCTAGTGAGTTTTGTACTTTTAAGCATCTAGTCGGCTAGACCTTGCAGTTTTAAAAGGCAATTGAGAAAGGGCTCACTTCCTGAACTTGGAGCACAAAAAAGCCTACAGCACCTGGTATTCCCAGGCGGTCTCCCATCCAGGTACTAACTAGGCCTGACACTGCTTAACTTCCGAGATCAGTCGAGATCGGGTGCATTCAGTGTGGTGTGGCCGTAGGCTCTAGGAATGCTAAGAATATTACTCTTATGCATTTGCATTTAGTAAGCTAAGCCATGCAGCCACTTGCAACATGATACCACGCTCATCGCTCGATCAGGCTCGATCAGGCGAGATATATAAGACTGGTGGGCCCATTCAGGACTCCTATGTCTGGTAGGATAACTTTAATTCATCCATCCTGTGTCTGTTGCAGGGAGGTGGAGAGAACAATCAACACAATAATGGTTTTCTTTCATGCCTCTTGAAGGACTCAATATTCTCTGTACTGCATTACATGTGAAAGTTGATTTATTACCCATGAACACACTACCTGTATGCTAATTCTATGTAAAAAGGTAGCTCCAGCCCTCATGATGTTGTCCAACATTTCCGCTATAAAACGGGATACAATTATTTTGGAAACATACCAAATTTGAAAAATAATTGAGAAGTTGCGCAATTACTAATCATGGAGCACAAAAAAAGCCTACAGCACCTGGTATTCCCAGGCAGTCTCCCATCCAGGTACTAACTAGGCCCGACCCTGCTTAGCTTCCGAGATCGGGCGCATTCAGTGTGGTGTGGCCGTAGGCTCTGGGCCTAGTGAGTTTGTACTTTTAAGCATCTAGTCGGCTAGACCTTGCAGTTTTGAAAGGCAATTGTGAAATGGCTCACTTCCTGAACTTGGAGCACAAAAAAGCCTACAGCACCTGGTATTCCCAGGTGGTCTCCCATCCAGGTACTAACTAGGCCCGACACTGCTTAGCTTCCGAGATCAGGCGCATTCAGTGTGGTGTGGCCGTAGGCTCTGGGCCTAGTGAGTTTTGTACTTTTAAGCATCTAGTCGGCTAGACCTTGCAGTTTTGAAAGGCAATTGAGAAATGGCTCACTTCCTGAACTTGGAGTACAAAAAAGCCTACAGCACCTGGTATTCCCAGGCGGTCTCCCATCCAGGTACTAACTAGGCCCGACACTGCTTAGCTTCTGAGATCAGACGAGATCAGGTGCATTCAGTGTGGTGTGGCCGTAGGCTCTGGGCCTAGTGAGTGTTGTACTTTTAAGCATCTAGTCGGCTAGACCTTGCAGTTTTAAAAGGCAATTGAGAAAGGGCTCACTTCCTGAACTTGGAGCACAAAAAAGCCTACAGCACCTGGTATTCCCAGGCGGTCTCCCATCCAGGTACTAACTAGGCCTGACACTGCTTAACTTCCGAGATCAGACGAGATCGGGTGCATTCAGTGTGGTGTGGCCGTAGGCTCTAGGAATGCTAAGAATATTACTCTTATGCATTTGCATTTAGTAAGCTAAGCCATGCAGCCACTTGCAACATGATACCACGCTCATCGCTCGATCAGGCTCGATCAGGCGAGATATATAAGACTGGTGGGCCCATTCAGGACTCCTATGTCTGGTAGGATAACTTTAATTCATCCATCCTGTGTCTGTTGCAGGGAGGTGGAGAGAACAATCAACACAATAATGGTTTTCTTTCATGCCTCTTGAAGGACTCAATATTCTCTGTACTGCATTACATGTGAAAGTCGATTTATTACCCATGAACACACTACCTGTATGCTAATTCTATGTAAAAAGGTAGCTCCAGCCCTCATGATGTTGTCCAACATTTCCGCTATAAAACGGGATACAATTATTTTGGAAACATACCAAATTTGAAAAATAATTGAGAAGTTGCGCAATTGTGAAATGGCTCACTTCCTGAACTTGGAGCACAAAAAAGCCTACAGCACCTGGTATTCCCAGGTGGCCTCCCATCCAGGTATTAACTAGGCCCGACACTGCTTAGCTTCCGAGATCAGACGAGATCGGGCGCAATCAGTGTGGTGTGGCCGTAGGCTCTGGGCCTAGTGAGTTTTGTACTTTTAAGCATCTAGTCAGCTAGACCTTGCAGTTTTGAAAGGCAATTGAGAAATGGCTCACTTCCTGAACTTGGAGCACAAAAAAGCCTACAGCACCTGGTATTCCCAGGCGGTCTCCCATCCAGGTACTAACGAGGCCCGACACTGCTTAGCTTCCGAGATCAGACGAGATCGGGCGCATTCAGTGTGGTGTGGCCGTAGGCTCTGGTTCTTGTGAGTTTTGTACTTTTAAGCATCTAGTCGGCTAGACCTTGCAGTTTTGAAAGGCAATTGAGAAATGGCTCACTTCCTGAACTTGGAGTACAAAAAAGCCTACAGCACCTGGTATTCCCAGGCGGTCTTCCATCCAGGTACTAACTAGGCCCGACACTGCTTAGCTTCTGAGATCAGACGAGATCAGGCACATTCAGTGTGGTGTGGCCGTAGGCTCTGGGCCTAGTGAGTTTTGTACTTTTAAGCATCTAGTCGGCTAGACCTTGCAGTTTTAAAAGGCAATTGAGAAAGGGCTCACTTCCTGAACTTGGAGCACAAAAAAGCCTACAGCACCTGGTATTCCCAGGCAGTCTCCCATCCAGGTACTAACTAGGCCTGACACTGCTTAACTTCCGAGATCAGACGAGATCGGGTGCATTCAGTGTGGTGTGGCCGTAGGCTCTAGGTATGCTAAGAATATTACTCTTATGCATTTGCATTTAGTAAGCTAAGCCATGCAGCCACTTGCAACATGATACCACGCTCATCGCTCGATCAGGCTCGATCAGGCGAGATATATAAGACTGGTGGGCCCATTCAGGACTCCTATGTCTGGTAGGATAACTTTAATTCATCCATCCTGTGTCTGTTGCAGGGAGGTGGAGAGAACAATCAACACAATAATGGTTTTCTTTCATGCCTCTTGAAGGACTCAATATTCTCTGTACTGCATTACATGTGAAAGTCGATTTATTACCCATGAACACACTACCTGTATGCTAATTCTATGTAAAAAGGTAGCTCCAGCCCTCATGATGTTGTCCAACATTTCCGCTATAAAACGGGATACAATTATTTTGGAAACATACCAAATTTGAAAAATAATTGAGAAGTTGCGCAATTACTAATCATGGAGCACAAAAAAAGCCTACAGCACCTGGTATTCCCAGGCAGTCTCCCATCCAGGTACTAACTAGGCCCGACCCTGCTTAGCTTCCGAGATCGGGCGCATTCAGTGTGGTGTGGCCGTAGGCTCTGGGCCTAGTGAGTTTGTACTTTTAAGCATCTAGTCGGCTAGACCTTGCAGTTTTGAAAGGCAATTGTGAAATGGCTCACTTCCTGAACTTGGAGCACAAAAAAGCCTACAGCACCTGGTATTCCCAGGTGGTCTCCCATCCAGGTACTAACTAGGCCCGACACTGCTTAGCTTCCGAGATCAGACGAGATCGGGCGCATTCAGTGTGGTGTGGCCGTAGGCTCTGGGCCTAGTGAGTTTTGTACTTTTAAGCATCTAGTCGGCTAGACCTTGCAGTTTTGAAAGGCAATTGAGAAATGGCTCACTTCCTGAACTTGGAGCACAAAAAAGCCTACAGCACCTGGTATTCCCAGGTGGTCTCCCATCCAGGTACTAACTAGGCCCGACACTGCTTAGCTTCCGAGATCAGACGAGATCGGGCGCAATCAGTGTGGTGTGGCCGTAGGCTCTGGGCCTAGTGAGTTTTGTACTTTTAAGCATCTAGTCAGCTAGACCTTGCAGTTTTGAAAGGCAACTGAGAAATGGCTCACTTCCTGAACTTGGAGCACAAAAAAGCCTACAGCACCTGGTATTCCCAGGCGGTCTCCCATCCAGGTACTAACGAGGCCCGACACTGCTTAGCTTCCGAGATCAGACGAGATCGGGCGCATTCAGTGTGCTGTGGCCGTAGGCTTTGGTTCTTGTGAGTTTTGTACTTTTAAGCATCTAGTCGGCTAGACCTTGCAGTTTTGAAAGGCAATTGAGAAATGGCTCACTTCCTGAACTTGGAGTACAAAAAAGCCTACAGCACCTGGTATTCCCAGGCGGTCTTCCATCCAGGTACTAACTAGGCCCGACACTGCTTAGCTTCTGAGATCAGGCACATTCAGTGTGGTGTGGCCGTAGGCTCTGGGCCTAGTGAGTTTTGTACTTTTAAGCATCTAGTCGGCTAGACCTTGCAGTTTTAAAAGGCAATTGAGAAAGGGCTCACTTCCTGAACTTGGAGCACAAAAAAGCCTACAGCACCTGGTATTCCCAGGCGGTCTCCCATCCAGGTACTAACTAGGCCCGACACTGCTTAGCTTCCGAGATCAGACGAGATCGGGCGCAATCAGTGTGGTGTGGCCGTAGGCTCTGGACCTAGTGAGTTTTGTACTTTTAAGCATCTAGTCAGCTAGACCTTGCAGTTTTGAAAGGCAATTGAGAAATGGCTCACTTCCTGAACTTGGAGCACAAAAAAGCCTACAGCACCTGGTATTCCCAGGCGGTCTCCCATCCAGGTACTAACGAGGCCCGACACTGCTTAGCTTCCGAGATCAGACGAGATCGGGCGCATTCAGTGTGCTGTGGCCGTAGGCTCTGGTCCTTGTGAGTTTTGTACTTTTAAGCATCTAGTCGGCTAGACCTTGCAGTTTTGAAAGGCAATTGAGAAATGGCTCACTTCCTGAACTTGGAGTACAAAAAAGCCTACAGCACCTGGTATTCCCAGGCGGTCTTCCATCCAGGTACTAACTAGGCCCGACACTGCTTAGCTTCTGAGATCAGACGAGATCAGGCACATTCAGTGTGGTGTGGCCGTAGGCTCTGGGCCTAGTGAGTTTTGTACTTTTAAGCATCTAGTCGGCTAGACCTTGCAGTTTTAAAAGGCAATTGAGAAAGGGCTCACTTCCTGAACTTGGAGCACAAAAAAGCCTACAGCACCTGGTATTCCCAGGCGGTCTCCCATCCAGGTACTAACTAGGCCTGACACTGCTTAACTTCCGAGATCAGTCGAGATCGGGTGCATTCAGTGTGGTGTGGCCGTAGGCTCTAGGAATGCTAAGAATATTACTCTTATGCATTTGCATTTAGTAAGCTAAGCCATGCAGCCACTTGCAACATGATACCACGCTCATCGCTCGATCAGGCTCGATCAGGCGAGATATATAAGACTGGTGGGCCCATTCAGGACTCCTATGTCTGGTAGGATAACTTTAATTCATCCATCCTGTGTCTGTTGCAGGGAGGTGGAGAGAACAATCAACACAATAATGGTTTTCTTTCATGCCTCTTGAAGGACTCAATATTCTCTGTACTGCATTACATGTGAAAGTCGATTTATTACCCATGAACACACTACCTGTATGCTAATTCTATGTAAAAAGGTAGCTCCAGCCCTCATGATGTTGTCCAACATTTCCGCTATAAAACGGGATACAATTATTTTGGAAACATACCAAATTTGAAAAATAATTGAGAAGTTGCGCAATTACTAATCATGGAGCACAAAAAAGCCTACAGCACCTGGTATTCCCAGGCAGTCTCCCATCCAGGTACTAACTAGGCCTGACCCTGCTTAGCTTCCGAGATCGGGCGCATTCAGTGTGGTGTGGCCGTAGGCTCTGGGCCTAGTGAGTTTTGTACTTTTAAGCATCTAGTCGGCTAGACCTTGCAGTTTTGAAAGGCAATTGTGAAATGGCTCACTTCCTGAACTTGGAGCACAAAAAAGCCTACAGCACCTGGTATTCCCAGGTGGTCTCCCATCCAGGTACTAACTAGGCCCGACACTGCTTAGCTTCCGAGATCAGACGAGATCGGGCGCAATCAGTGTGGTGTGGCCGTAGGCTCTGGGCCTAGTGAGTTTTGTACTTTTAAGCATCTAGTCAGCTAGACCTTGCAGTTTTGAAAGGCAATTGAGAAATGGCTCACTTCCTGAACTTGGAGCACAAAAAAGCCTACAGCACCTGGTATTCCCAGGCTGTCTCCCATCCAGGTACTAACGAGGCCCGACACTGCTTAGCTTCCGAGATCAGACGAGATCGGGCGCAATCAGTGTGGTGTGGCCGTAGGCTCTGGGCCTAGTGAGTTTTGTACTTTTAAGCATCTAGTCAGCTAGACCTTGCAATTTTGAAAGGCAATTGAGAAATGGCTCACTTCCTGAACTTGGAGCACAAAAAAGCCTACAGCACCTGGTATTCCCAGGCGGTCTCCCATCCAGGTACTAACGAGGCCCGACACTGCTTAGCTTCCGAGATCAGACGAGATCGGGCGCATTCAGTGTGGTGTGGCCGTAGGCTCTGGTTCTTGTGAGTTTTGTACTTTTAAGCATCTAGTCGGCTAGACCTTGCAGTTTTGAAAGGCAATTGAGAAATGGCTCACTTCCTGAACTTGGAGTACAAAAAAGCCTACAGCACCTGGTATTCCCAGGCGGTCTTCCATCCAGGTACTAACTAGGCCCGACACTGCTTAGCTTCTGAGATCAGACGAGATCAGGCACATTCAGTGTGGTGTGGCCGTAGGCTCTGGGCCTAGTGAGTTTGTACTTTTAAGCATCTAGTCGGCTAGACCTTGCAGTTTTGAAAGGCAATTGTGAAATGGCTCACTTCCTGAACTTGGAGCACAAAAAAGCCTACAGCACCTGGTATTCCCAGGTGGTCTCCCATCCAGGTACTAACTAGGCCCGACACTGCTTAGCTTCCGAGATCAGACGAGATCGGGCGCATTCAGTGTGGTGTGGCCGTAGGCTCTGGGCCTAGTGAGTTTTGTACTTTTAAGCATCTAGTCGGCTAGACCTTGCAGTTTTGAAAGGCAATTGAGAAATGGCTCACTTCCTGAACTTGGAGCACAAAAAAGCCTACAGCACCTGGTATTCCCAGGTGGTCTCCCATCCAGGTACTAACTAGGCCCGACACTGCTTAGCTTCCGAGATCAGACGAGATCAGGCGCAATCAGTGTGGTGTGGCCGTAGGCTCTGGGCCTAGTGAGTTTTGTACTTTTAAGCATCTAGTCAGCTAGACCTTGCAGTTTTGAAAGGCAATTGAGAAATGGCTCACTTCCTGAACTTGGAGCACAAAAAAGCCTACAGCACCTGGTATTCCCAGGCGGTCTCCCATCCAGGTACTAACGAGGCCCGACACTGCTTAGCTTCCGAGATCAGACGAGATCGGGCGCAATCAGTGTGGTGTGGCCGTAGGCTCTGGGCCTAGTGAGTTTTGTACTTTTAAGCATCTAGTCAGCTAGACCTTGCAATTTTGAAAGGCAATTGAGAAATGGCTCACTTCCTGAACTTGGAGCACAAAAAAGCCTACAGCACCTGGTATTCCCAGGCGGTCTCCCATCCAGGTACTAACGAGGCCCGACACTGCTTAGCTTCCGAGATCAGACAAGATCGGGCGCATTCAGTGTGGTGTGGCCGTAGGCTCTGGTTCTTGTGAGTTTTGTACTTTTAAGCATCTAGTCGGCTAGACCTTGCAGTTTTGAAAGGCAATTGAGAAATGGCTCACTTCCTGAACTTGGAGTACAAAAAAGCCTACAGCACCTGGTATTCCCAGGCGGTCTTCCATCCAGGTACTAACTAGGCCCGACACTGCTTAGCTTCTGAGATCAGACGAGATCAGGCACATTCAGTGTGGTGTGGCCGTAGGCTCTGGGCCTAGTGAGTTTTGTACTTTTAAGCATCTAGTCGGCTAGACCTTGCAGTTTTAAAAGGCAATTGAGAAAGGGCTCACTTCCTGAACTTGGAGTACAAAAAAGCCTACAGCACCTGGTATTCCCAGGCGGTCTCCCATCCAGG
This sequence comes from Ambystoma mexicanum, assembly GCF_040938575.1. Classification (NCBI taxonomy): domain Eukaryota; kingdom Metazoa; phylum Chordata; class Amphibia; order Caudata; family Ambystomatidae; genus Ambystoma; species Ambystoma mexicanum. Next base: position 1,265,531 of record NW_027182325.1, on the reverse strand, counting down.
TACTAACTAGGCCTGACACTGCTTAACTTCCGAGATCAGACGAGATCGGGTGCATTCAGTGTGGTGTGGCCGTTGGCTCTAGGAATGCTAAGAATATTACTCTTATGCATTTGCATTTAGTAAGCTAAGCCATGCAGCCACTTGCAACATGATACCACGCTCATCGCTCGATCAGGCTCGATCAGGCGAGATATATAAGACTGGTGGGCCCATTCAGGACTCCTATGTCTGGTAGGATAACTTTAATTCATCCATCCTGTGTCTGTTGCAGGGAGGTGGAGAGAACAATCAACACAATAATGGTTTTCTTTCATGCCTCTTGAAGGACTCAATATTCTCTGTACTGCATTACATGTGAAAGTCGATTTATTACCCATGAACACACTACCTGTATGCTAATTCTATGTAAAAGGTAGCTCCAGCCCTCATGATGTTGTCCAACATTTCCGCTATAAAACGGGATACAATTATTTTGGAAACATACCAAATTTGAAAAATAATTGAGAAGTTGCGCAATTACTAATCATGGAGCACAAAAAAGCCTACAGCACCTGGTATTCCCAGGCAGTCTCCCATCCAGGTACTAACTAGGCCTGACCCTGCTTAGCTTCCGAGATCGGGTACATTCAGTGTGGTGTGGCCGTAGGCTCTGGGCCTAGTGAGTTTTGTACTTTTAAGCATCTAGTCGGCTAGACCTTGCAGTTTTGAAAGGCAATTGTGAAATGGCTCACTTCCTGAAATTGGAGCACAAAAAAGCCTACAGCACCTGGTATTCCCAGGTGGTCTCCCATCCAGGTACTAACTAGGCCCAACACTGCTTAGCTTCCGAGATCAGAGGAGATCGGGCGCAATCAGTGTGGTGTGGCCGTAGGCTCTGGGCCTAGTGAGTTTTGTACTTTTAAGCATCTAGTCAGCTAGACCTTGCAGTTTTGAAAGGCAATTGAGAAATGGCTCACTTCCTGAACTTGGAGCACAAAAAAGCCTACAGCACCTGGTATTCCCAGGCGGTCTCCCATCCAGGTACTAACGAGGCCCGACACTGCTTAGCTTCCGAGATCAGACGAGATCGGGCGCATTCAGTGTGGTGTGGCCGTAGGCTCTGGTTCTTGTGAGTTTTGTACTTTTAAGCATCTAGTCGGCTAGACCTTGCAGTTTTGAAAGGCAATTGAGAAATGGCTCACTTCCTGAACTTGGAGTACAAAAAAGCCTACAGCACCTGGTATTCCCAGGCGGTCTTCCATCCAGGTACTAACTAGGCCCGACACTGCTTAGCTTCTGAGATCAGACGAGATCAGGCACATTCAGTGTGGTGTGGCCGTAGGCTCTGGGCCTAGTGAGTTTTGTACTTTTAAGCATCTAGTCGGCTAGACCTTGCAGTTTTAAAAGGCAATTGAGAAAGGGCTCACTTCCTGAACTTGGAGCACAAAAAAGCCTACAGCACCTGGTATTCCCAGGCGGTCTCCCATCCAGGTACTAACTAGGCCTGACACTGCTTAACTTCCGAGATCAGTCGAGATCGGGTGCATTCAGTGTGGTGTGGCCGTAGGCTCTAGGAATGCTAAGAATATTACTCTTATGCATTTGCATTTAGTAAGCTAAGCCATGCAGCCACTTGCAACATGATACCACGCTCATCGCTCGATCAGGCTCGATCAGGCGAGATATATAAGACTGGTGGGCCCATTCAGGACTCCTATGTCTGGTAGGATAACTTTAATTCATCCATCCTGTGTCTGTTGCAGGGAGGTGGAGAGAACAATCAACACAATAATGGTTTTCTTTCATGCCTCTTGAAGGACTCAATATTCTCTGTACTGCATTACATGTGAAAGTCGATTTATTACCCATGAACACACTACCTGTATGCTAATTCTATGTAAAAAGGTAGCTCCAGCCCTCATGATGTTGTCCAACATTTCCGCTATAAAACGGGATACAATTATTTTGGAAACATACCAAATTTGAAAAATAATTGAGAAGTTGCGCAATTACTAATCATGGAGCACAAAAAAGCCTACAGCACCTGGTATTCCCAGGCAGTTTCCCATCCAGGTACTAACTAGGCCTGACCCTGCTTAGCTTCCGAGATCGGGCACATTCAGTGTGGTGTGGCCGTAGGCTCTGGGCCTAGTGAGTTTTGTACTTTTAAGCATCTAGTCGGCTAGACCTTGCAGTTTTGAAAGGCAATTGTGAAATGGCTCACTTCCTGAACTTGGAGCACAAAAAAGCCTACAGCACCTGGAATTCCCAGGTGGTCTCCCATCCAGGTACTAACTAGGCCCGACACTGCTTAGCTTCCGAGATCAGACGAGATCGGGCGCAATCAGTGTGGTGTGGCCGTAGGCTCTGGGCCTAGTGAGTTTTGTACTTTTAAGCATCTAGTCAGCTAGACCTTGCAGTTTTGAAAGGCAATTGAGAAATGGCTCACTTCCTGAACTTGGAGCACAAAAAAGCCTACAGCACCTGGTATTCCCAGGCGGTCTCCCATCCAGGTACTAACGAGGCCCGACACTGCTTAGCTTCCGAGATCAGACGAGATCGGGCGCATTCAGTGTGGTGTGGCCGTAGGCTCTGGTTCTTGTGAGTTTTGTACTTTTAAGCATCTAGTCGGCTAGACCTTGCAGTTTTGAAAGGCAATTGAGAAATGGCTCACTTCCTGAACTTGGAGTACAAAAAAGCCTACAGCACCTGGTATTCCCAGGCGGTCTTCCATCCAGGTACTAACTAGGCCCGACACTGCTTAGCTTCCGAGATCAGACGAGATCGGGCGCATTCAGTGTGGTGTGGCCGTAGGCTCTGGGCCTAGTGAGTTTTGTACTTTTAAGCATCTAGTCGGCTAGACCTTGCAGTTTTGAAAGGCAATTGAGAAATGGCTCACTTCCTGAACTTGGAGTACAAAAAAGCCTACAGCACCTGGTATTCCCAGGCGGTCTCCCATCCAGGTACTAACTAGGCCCGACACTGCTTAGCTTCTGAGATCAGAGATCAGGCGCATTCAGTGTGGTGTGGCCGTAGGCTCTGGGCCTAGTGAGTGTTGTACTTTTAAGCATCTAGTCGGCTAGACCTTGCAGTTTTAAAAGGCAATTGAGAAAGGGCTCACTTCCTGAACTTGGAGCACAAAAAAGCCTACAGCACCTGGTATTCCCAGGCGGTCTCCCATCCAGGTACTAACTAGGCCTGACACTGCTTAACTTCCGAGATCAGACGAGATCGGGTGCATTCAGTGTGGTGTGGCCGTAGGCTCTAGGAATGCTAAGAATATTACTCTTATGCATTTGCATTTAGTAAGCTAAGCCATGCAGCCACTTGCAACATGATACCACGCTCATCGCTCGATCAGGCTCGATCAGGCGAGATATATAAGACTGGTGGGCCCATTCAGGACTCCTATGTCTGGTAGGATAACTTTAATTCATCCATCCTGTGTCTGTTGCAGGGAGGTGGAGAGAACAATCAACACAATAATGGTTTTCTTTCATGCCTCTTGAAGGACTCAATATTCTCTGTACTGCATTACATGTGAAAGTCGATTTATTACCCATGAACACACTACCTGTATGCTAATTCTATGTAAAAAGGTAGCTCCAGCCCTCATGATGTTGTCCAACATTTCCGCTATAAAACGGGATACAATTATTTTGGAAACATACCAAATTTGAAAAATAATTGAGAAGTTGCGCAATTGTGAAATGGCTCACTTCCTGAACTTGGAGCACAAAAAAGCCTACAGCACCTGGTATTCCCAGGTGGCCTCCCATCCAGGTACTAACTAGGCCCAACACTGCTTAGCTTCCGAGATCAGACGAGATCGGGCGCAATCAGTGTGGTGTGGCCGTAGGCTCTGGGCTTAGTGAGTTTTTTACTTTTAAGCATCTAGTCAGCTAGACCTTGCAGTTTTGAAAGGCAATTGAGAAATGGCTCACTTCCTGAACTTGGAGCACAAAAAAGCCTACAGCACCTGGTATTCCCAGGCGGTCTCCCATCCAGGTACTAACGAGGCCCGACACTGCTTAGCTTCCGAGATCAGACGCGATCGGGCGCATTCAGTGTGGTGTGGCCGTAGGCTCTGGTTCTTGTGAGTTTTGTACTTTTAAGCATCTAGTCGGCTAGACCTTGCAGTTTTGAAAGGCAATTGAGAAATGGCTCACTTCCTGAACTTGGAGTACAAAAAAGCCTACAGCACCTGGTATTCCCAGGCGGTCTTCCATCCAGGTACTAACTAGGCCCGACACTGCTTAGCTTCTGAGATCAGACGAGATCAGGCACATTCAGTGTGGTGTGGCCGTAGGCTCTGGGCCTAGTGAGTTTTGTACTTTTAAGCATCTAGTCGGCTAGACCTTGCAGTTTTAAAAGGCAATTGAGAAAGGGCTCACTTCCTGAACTTGGAGCACAAAAAAGCCTACAGCACCTGGTATTCCCAGGCGGTCTCCCATCCAGGTACTAACTAGGCCTGACACTGCTTAACTTCCGAGATCAGATGAGATCGGGTGCATTCAGTGTGGTGTGGCCGTAGGCTCTAGGTATGCTAAGAATATTACTCTTATGCATTTGCATTTAGTAAGCTAAGCCATGCAGCCACTTGCAACATGATACCACGCTCATCGCTCGATCAGGCTCGATCAGGCGAGATATATAAGACTGGTGGGCCCATTCAGGACTCCTATGTCTGATAGGATAACTTTAATTCATCCATCCTGTGTCTGTTGCAGGGAGGTGGAGAGAACAATCAACACAATAATGGTTTTCTTTCATGCCTCTTGAAGGACTCAATATTCTCTGTACTGCATTACATGTGAAAGTCGATTTATTACCCATGAACACACTACCTGTATGCTAATTCTATGTAAAAAGGTAGCTCCAGCCCTCATGATGTTGTCCAACATTTCCGCTATAAAACGGGATACAATTATTTTGGAAACATACCAAATTTGAAAAATAATTGAGAAGTTGCGCAATTACTAATCATGGAGCACAAAAAAAGCCTACAGCACCTGGTATTCCCAGGCAGTCTCCCATCCAGGTACTAACTAGGCCCGACCCTGCTTAGCTTCCGAGATCGGGCGCATTCAGTGTGGTGTGGCCGTAGGCTCTGGGCCTAGTGAGTTTGTACTTTTAAGCATCTAGTCGGCTAGACCTTGCAGTTTTGAAAGGCAATTGTGAAATGGCTCACTTCCTGAACTTGGAGCACAAAAAAGCCTACAGCACCTGGTATTCCCAGGTGGTCTCCCATCCAGGTACTAACTAGGCCCGACACTGCTTAGCTTCCGAGATCAGACGAGATCGGGCGCATTCAGTGTGGTGTGGCCGTAGGCTCTGGGCCTAGTGAGTTTTGTACTTTTAAGCATCTAGTCGGCTAGACCTTGCAGTTTTGAAAGGCAATTGAGAAATGGCTCACTTCCTGAACTTGGAGCACAAAAAAGCCTACAGCACCTGGTATTCCCAGGTGGTCTCCCATCCAGGTACTAACTAGGCCCGACACTGCTTAGCTTCCGAGATCAGACGAGATCGGGCGCAATCAGTGTGGTGTGGCCGTAGGCTCTGGGCCTAGTGAGTTTTGTACTTTTAAGCATCTAGTCAGCTAGACCTTGCAGTTTTGAAAGGCAACTGAGAAATGGCTCACTTCCTGAACTTGGAGCACAAAAAAGCCTACAGCACCTGGTATTCCCAGGCGGTCTCCCATCCAGGTACTAACGAGGCCCGACACTGCTTAGCTTCCGAGATCAGACGAGATCGGGCGCATTCAGTGTGCTGTGGCCGTAGGCTTTGGTTCTTGTGAGTTTTGTACTTTTAAGCATCTAGTCGGCTAGACCTTGCAGTTTTGAAAGGTAATTGAGAAATGGCTCACTTCCTGAACTTGGAGTACAAAAAAGCCTACAGCACCTGGTATTCCCAGGCGGTCTTCCATCCAGGTACTAACTAGGCCCAACACTGCTTAGCTTCTGAGATCAGACGAGATCAGGCACATTCAGTGTGGTGTGGCCGTAGGCTCTGGGCCTAGTGAGTTTTGTACTTTTAAGCATCTAGTCGGCTAGACCTTGCAGTTTTAAAAGGCAATTGAGAAAGGGCTCACTTCCTGAACTTGGAGCACAAAAAAGCCTACAGCACCTGGTATTCCCAGGCGGTCTCCCATCCAGGTACTAACTAGGCCCGACACTGCTTAGCTTCCGAGATCAGACGAGATCGGGCGCAATCAGTGTGGTGTGGCCGTAGGCTCTGGGCCTAGTGAGTTTTGTACTTTTAAGCATCTAGTCAGCTAGACCTTGCAGTTTTGAAAGGCAATTGAGAAATGGCTCACTTCCTGAACTTGGAGCACAAAAAAGCCTACAGCACCTGGTATTCCCAGGCGGTCTCCCATCCAGGTACTAACGAGGCCCGACACTGCTTAGCTTCCGAGATCAGACGAGATCGGGCGCATTCAGTGTGCTGTGGCCGTAGGCTCTGGTCCTTGTGAGTTTTGTACTTTTAAGCATCTAGTCGGCTAGACCTTGCAGTTTTGAAAGGCAATTGAGAAATGGCTCACTTCCTGAACTTGGAGTACAAAAAAGCCTACAGCACCTGGTATTCCCAGGCGGTCTTCCATCCAGGTACTAACTAGGCCCGACACTGCTTAGCTTCTGAGATCAGACGAGATCAGGCACATTCAGTGTGGTGTGGACATAGGCTCTGGGCCTAGTGAGTTTTGTACTTTTAAGCATCTAGTCGGCTAGACCTTGCAGTTTTAAAAGGCAATTGAGAAAGGGCTCACTTCCTGAACTTGGAGCACAAAAAAGCCTACAGCACCTGGTATTCCCAGGCGGTCTCCCATCCAGGTACTAACTAGGCCTGACACTGCTTAACTTCCGAGATCAGTCGAGATCGGGTGCATTCAGTGTGGTGTGGCCGTAGGCTCTAGGAATGCTAAGAATATTACTCTTATGCATTTGCATTTAGTAAGCTAAGCCATGCAGCCACTTGCAACATGATACCACGCTCATCGCTCGATCAGGCTCGATCAGGCGAGATATATAAGACTGGTGGGCCCATTCAGGACTCCTATGTCTGGTAGGATAACTTTAATTCATCCATCCTGTGTCTGTTGCAGGGAGGTGGAGAGAACAATCAACACAATAATGGTTTTCTTTCATGCCTCTTGAAGGACTCAATATTCTCTGTACTGCATTACATGTGAAAGTCGATTTATTACCCATGAACACACTACCTGTATGCTAATTCTATGTAAAAAGGTAGCTCCAGCCCTCATGATGTTGTCCAACATTTCCGCTATAAAACGGGATACAATTATTTTGGAAACATACCAAATTTGAAAAATAATTGAGAAGTTGCGCAATTGTGAAATGGCTCACTTCCTGAACTTGGAGCACAAAAAAGCCTACAGCACCTGGTATTCCCAGGTGGCCTCCCATCCAGGTATTAACTAGGCCCGACACTGCTTAGCTTCCGAGATCAGACGAGATCGGGCGCAATCAGTGTGGTGTGGCCGTAGGCTCTGGGCCTAGTGAGTTTTGTACTTTTAAGCATCTAGTCAGCTAGACCTTGCAGTTTTGAAAGGCAATTGAGAAATGGCTCACTTCCTGAACTTGGAGCACAAAAAAGCCTACAGCACCTGGTATTCCCAGGCGGTCTCCCATCCAGGTACTAACGAGGCCCGACACTGCTTAGCTTCCGAGATCAGACGAGATCGGGCGCATTCAGTGTGGTGTGGCCGTAGGCTCTGGTTCTTGTGAGTTTTGTACTTTTAAGCATCTAGTCGGCTAGACCTTGCAGTTTTGAAAGGCAATTGAGAAATGGCTCACTTCCTGAACTTGGAGTACAAAAAAGCCTACAGCACCTGGTATTCCCAGGCGGTCTTCCATCCAGGTACTAACTAGGCCCGACACTGCTTAGCTTCTGAGATCAGACGAGATCAGGCACATTCAGTGTGGTGTGGCCGTAGGCTCTGGGCCTAGTGAGTTTTGTACTTTTAAGCATCTAGTCGGCTAGACCTTGCAGTTTTAAAAGGCAATTGAGAAAGGGCTCACTTCCTGAACTTGGAGCACAAAAAAGCCTACAGCACCTGGTATTCCCAGGCAGTCTCCCATCCAGGTACTAACTAGGCCTGACACTGCTTAACTTCCGAGATCAGACGAGATCGGGTGCATTCAGTGTGGTGTGGCCGTAGGCTCTAGGTATGCTAAGAATATTACTCTTATGCATTTGCATTTAGTAAGCTAAGCCATGCAGCCACTTGCAACATGATACCACGCTCATCGCTCGATCAGGCTCGATCAGGCGAGATATATAAGACTGGTGGGCCCATTCAGGACTCCTATGTCTGGTAGGATAACTTTAATTCATCCATCCTGTGTCTGTTGCAGGGAGGTGGAGAGAACAATCAACACAATAATGGTTTTCTTTCATGCCTCTTGAAGGACTCAATATTCTCTGTACTGCATTACATGTGAAAGTCGATTTATTACCCATGAACACACTACCTGTATGCTAATTCTATGTAAAAAGGTAGCTCCAGCCCTCATGATGTTGTCCAACATTTCCGCTATAAAACGGGATACAATTATTTTGGAAACATACCAAATTTGAAAAATAATTGAGAAGTTGCGCAATTACTAATCATGGAGCACAAAAAAAGCCTACAGCACCTGGTATTCCCAGGCAGTCTCCCATCCAGGTACTAACTAGGCCCGACCCTGCTTAGCTTCCGAGATCGGGCGCATTCAGTGTGGTGTGGCCGTAGGCTCTGGGCCTAGTGAGTTTGTACTTTTAAGCATCTAGTCGGCTAGACCTTGCAGTTTTGAAAGGCAATTGTGAAATGGCTCACTTCCTGAACTTGGAGCACAAAAAAGCCTACAGCACCTGGTATTCCCAGGTGGTCTCCCATCCAGGTACTAACTAGGCCCGACACTGCTTAGCTTCCGAGATCAGACGAGATCGGGCGCATTCAGTGTGGTGTGGCCGTAGGCTCTGGGCCTAGTGAGTTTTGTACTTTTAAGCATCTAGTCGGCTAGACCTTGCAGTTTTGAAAGGCAATTGAGAAATGGCTCACTTCCTGAACTTGGAGCACAAAAAAGCCTACAGCACCTGGTATTCCCAGGTGGTCTCCCATCCAGGTACTAACTAGGCCCGACACTGCTTAGCTTCCGAGATCAGACGAGATCGGGCGCAATCAGTGTGGTGTGGCCGTAGGCTCTGGGCCTAGTGAGTTTTGTACTTTTAAGCATCTAGTCAGCTAGACCTTGCAGTTTTGAAAGGCAACTGAGAAATGGCTCACTTCCTGAACTTGGAGCACAAAAAAGCCTACAGCACCTGGTATTCCCAGGCGGTCTCCCATCCAGGTACTAACGAGGCCCGACACTGCTTAGCTTCCGAGATCAGACGAGATCGGGCGCATTCAGTGTGCTGTGGCCGTAGGCTTTGGTTCTTGTGAGTTTTGTACTTTTAAGCATCTAGTCGGCTAGACCTTGCAGTTTTGAAAGGCAATTGAGAAATGGCTCACTTCCTGAACTTGGAGTACAAAAAAGCCTACAGCACCTGGTATTCCCAGGCGGTCTTCCATCCAGGTACTAACTAGGCCCGACACTGCTTAGCTTCTGAGATCAGGCACATTCAGTGTGGTGTGGCCGTAGGCTCTGGGCCTAGTGAGTTTTGTACTTTTAAGCATCTAGTCGGCTAGACCTTGCAGTTTTAAAAGGCAATTGAGAAAGGGCTCACTTCCTGAACTTGGAGCACAAAAAAGCCTACAGCACCTGGTATTCCCAGGCGGTCTCCCATCCAGGTACTAACTAGGCCCGACACTGCTTAGCTTCCGAGATCAGACGAGATCGGGCGCAATCAGTGTGGTGTGGCCGTAGGCTCTGGACCTAGTGAGTTTTGTACTTTTAAGCATCTAGTCAGCTAGACCTTGCAGTTTTGAAAGGCAATTGAGAAATGGCTCACTTCCTGAACTTGGAGCACAAAAAAGCCTACAGCACCTGGTATTCCCAGGCGGTCTCCCATCCAGGTACTAACGAGGCCCGACACTGCTTAGCTTCCGAGATCAGACGAGATCGGGCGCATTCAGTGTGCTGTGGCCGTAGGCTCTGGTCCTTGTGAGTTTTGTACTTTTAAGCATCTAGTCGGCTAGACCTTGCAGTTTTGAAAGGCAATTGAGAAATGGCTCACTTCCTGAACTTGGAGTACAAAAAAGCCTACAGCACCTGGTATTCCCAGGCGGTCTTCCATCCAGGTACTAACTAGGCCCGACACTGCTTAGCTTCTGAGATCAGACGAGATCAGGCACATTCAGTGTGGTGTGGCCGTAGGCTCTGGGCCTAGTGAGTTTTGTACTTTTAAGCATCTAGTCGGCTAGACCTTGCAGTTTTAAAAGGCAATTGAGAAAGGGCTCACTTCCTGAACTTGGAGCACAAAAAAGCCTACAGCACCTGGTATTCCCAGGCGGTCTCCCATCCAGGTACTAACTAGGCCTGACACTGCTTAACTTCCGAGATCAGTCGAGATCGGGTGCATTCAGTGTGGTGTGGCCGTAGGCTCTAGGAAT
>NW_027182325.1:1245000-1252500 GCF_040938575.1 Ambystoma mexicanum | reverse complement strand
TCCATCCAGGTACTAACTAGGCCCGACACTGCTTAGCTTCTGAGATCAGACGAGATCAGGCACATTCAGTGTGGTGTGGCCGTAGGCTCTGGGCCTAGTGAGTTTTGTACTTTTAAGCATCTAGTCGGCTAGACCTTGCAGTTTTAAAAGGCAATTGAGAAAGGGCTCACTTCCTGAACTTGGAGTACAAAAAAGCCTACAGCACCTGGTATTCCCAGGCGGTCTCCCATCCAGGTACTAACTAGGCCTGACACTGCTTAACTTCCGAGATCAGACGAGATCGGGTGCATTCAGTGTGGTGTGGCCGTTGGCTCTAGGAATGCTAAGAATATTACTCTTATGCATTTGCATTTAGTAAGCTAAGCCATGCAGCCACTTGCAACATGATACCACGCTCATCGCTCGATCAGGCTCGATCAGGCGAGATATATAAGACTGGTGGGCCCATTCAGGACTCCTATGTCTGGTAGGATAACTTTAATTCATCCATCCTGTGTCTGTTGCAGGGAGGTGGAGAGAACAATCAACACAATAATGGTTTTCTTTCATGCCTCTTGAAGGACTCAATATTCTCTGTACTGCATTACATGTGAAAGTCGATTTATTACCCATGAACACACTACCTGTATGCTAATTCTATGTAAAAGGTAGCTCCAGCCCTCATGATGTTGTCCAACATTTCCGCTATAAAACGGGATACAATTATTTTGGAAACATACCAAATTTGAAAAATAATTGAGAAGTTGCGCAATTACTAATCATGGAGCACAAAAAAGCCTACAGCACCTGGTATTCCCAGGCAGTCTCCCATCCAGGTACTAACTAGGCCTGACCCTGCTTAGCTTCCGAGATCGGGTACATTCAGTGTGGTGTGGCCGTAGGCTCTGGGCCTAGTGAGTTTTGTACTTTTAAGCATCTAGTCGGCTAGACCTTGCAGTTTTGAAAGGCAATTGTGAAATGGCTCACTTCCTGAAATTGGAGCACAAAAAAGCCTACAGCACCTGGTATTCCCAGGTGGTCTCCCATCCAGGTACTAACTAGGCCCAACACTGCTTAGCTTCCGAGATCAGAGGAGATCGGGCGCAATCAGTGTGGTGTGGCCGTAGGCTCTGGGCCTAGTGAGTTTTGTACTTTTAAGCATCTAGTCAGCTAGACCTTGCAGTTTTGAAAGGCAATTGAGAAATGGCTCACTTCCTGAACTTGGAGCACAAAAAAGCCTACAGCACCTGGTATTCCCAGGCGGTCTCCCATCCAGGTACTAACGAGGCCCGACACTGCTTAGCTTCCGAGATCAGACGAGATCGGGCGCATTCAGTGTGGTGTGGCCGTAGGCTCTGGTTCTTGTGAGTTTTGTACTTTTAAGCATCTAGTCGGCTAGACCTTGCAGTTTTGAAAGGCAATTGAGAAATGGCTCACTTCCTGAACTTGGAGTACAAAAAAGCCTACAGCACCTGGTATTCCCAGGCGGTCTTCCATCCAGGTACTAACTAGGCCCGACACTGCTTAGCTTCTGAGATCAGACGAGATCAGGCACATTCAGTGTGGTGTGGCCGTAGGCTCTGGGCCTAGTGAGTTTTGTACTTTTAAGCATCTAGTCGGCTAGACCTTGCAGTTTTAAAAGGCAATTGAGAAAGGGCTCACTTCCTGAACTTGGAGCACAAAAAAGCCTACAGCACCTGGTATTCCCAGGCGGTCTCCCATCCAGGTACTAACTAGGCCTGACACTGCTTAACTTCCGAGATCAGTCGAGATCGGGTGCATTCAGTGTGGTGTGGCCGTAGGCTCTAGGAATGCTAAGAATATTACTCTTATGCATTTGCATTTAGTAAGCTAAGCCATGCAGCCACTTGCAACATGATACCACGCTCATCGCTCGATCAGGCTCGATCAGGCGAGATATATAAGACTGGTGGGCCCATTCAGGACTCCTATGTCTGGTAGGATAACTTTAATTCATCCATCCTGTGTCTGTTGCAGGGAGGTGGAGAGAACAATCAACACAATAATGGTTTTCTTTCATGCCTCTTGAAGGACTCAATATTCTCTGTACTGCATTACATGTGAAAGTCGATTTATTACCCATGAACACACTACCTGTATGCTAATTCTATGTAAAAAGGTAGCTCCAGCCCTCATGATGTTGTCCAACATTTCCGCTATAAAACGGGATACAATTATTTTGGAAACATACCAAATTTGAAAAATAATTGAGAAGTTGCGCAATTACTAATCATGGAGCACAAAAAAGCCTACAGCACCTGGTATTCCCAGGCAGTTTCCCATCCAGGTACTAACTAGGCCTGACCCTGCTTAGCTTCCGAGATCGGGCACATTCAGTGTGGTGTGGCCGTAGGCTCTGGGCCTAGTGAGTTTTGTACTTTTAAGCATCTAGTCGGCTAGACCTTGCAGTTTTGAAAGGCAATTGTGAAATGGCTCACTTCCTGAACTTGGAGCACAAAAAAGCCTACAGCACCTGGAATTCCCAGGTGGTCTCCCATCCAGGTACTAACTAGGCCCGACACTGCTTAGCTTCCGAGATCAGACGAGATCGGGCGCAATCAGTGTGGTGTGGCCGTAGGCTCTGGGCCTAGTGAGTTTTGTACTTTTAAGCATCTAGTCAGCTAGACCTTGCAGTTTTGAAAGGCAATTGAGAAATGGCTCACTTCCTGAACTTGGAGCACAAAAAAGCCTACAGCACCTGGTATTCCCAGGCGGTCTCCCATCCAGGTACTAACGAGGCCCGACACTGCTTAGCTTCCGAGATCAGACGAGATCGGGCGCATTCAGTGTGGTGTGGCCGTAGGCTCTGGTTCTTGTGAGTTTTGTACTTTTAAGCATCTAGTCGGCTAGACCTTGCAGTTTTGAAAGGCAATTGAGAAATGGCTCACTTCCTGAACTTGGAGTACAAAAAAGCCTACAGCACCTGGTATTCCCAGGCGGTCTTCCATCCAGGTACTAACTAGGCCCGACACTGCTTAGCTTCCGAGATCAGACGAGATCGGGCGCATTCAGTGTGGTGTGGCCGTAGGCTCTGGGCCTAGTGAGTTTTGTACTTTTAAGCATCTAGTCGGCTAGACCTTGCAGTTTTGAAAGGCAATTGAGAAATGGCTCACTTCCTGAACTTGGAGTACAAAAAAGCCTACAGCACCTGGTATTCCCAGGCGGTCTCCCATCCAGGTACTAACTAGGCCCGACACTGCTTAGCTTCTGAGATCAGAGATCAGGCGCATTCAGTGTGGTGTGGCCGTAGGCTCTGGGCCTAGTGAGTGTTGTACTTTTAAGCATCTAGTCGGCTAGACCTTGCAGTTTTAAAAGGCAATTGAGAAAGGGCTCACTTCCTGAACTTGGAGCACAAAAAAGCCTACAGCACCTGGTATTCCCAGGCGGTCTCCCATCCAGGTACTAACTAGGCCTGACACTGCTTAACTTCCGAGATCAGACGAGATCGGGTGCATTCAGTGTGGTGTGGCCGTAGGCTCTAGGAATGCTAAGAATATTACTCTTATGCATTTGCATTTAGTAAGCTAAGCCATGCAGCCACTTGCAACATGATACCACGCTCATCGCTCGATCAGGCTCGATCAGGCGAGATATATAAGACTGGTGGGCCCATTCAGGACTCCTATGTCTGGTAGGATAACTTTAATTCATCCATCCTGTGTCTGTTGCAGGGAGGTGGAGAGAACAATCAACACAATAATGGTTTTCTTTCATGCCTCTTGAAGGACTCAATATTCTCTGTACTGCATTACATGTGAAAGTCGATTTATTACCCATGAACACACTACCTGTATGCTAATTCTATGTAAAAAGGTAGCTCCAGCCCTCATGATGTTGTCCAACATTTCCGCTATAAAACGGGATACAATTATTTTGGAAACATACCAAATTTGAAAAATAATTGAGAAGTTGCGCAATTGTGAAATGGCTCACTTCCTGAACTTGGAGCACAAAAAAGCCTACAGCACCTGGTATTCCCAGGTGGCCTCCCATCCAGGTACTAACTAGGCCCAACACTGCTTAGCTTCCGAGATCAGACGAGATCGGGCGCAATCAGTGTGGTGTGGCCGTAGGCTCTGGGCTTAGTGAGTTTTTTACTTTTAAGCATCTAGTCAGCTAGACCTTGCAGTTTTGAAAGGCAATTGAGAAATGGCTCACTTCCTGAACTTGGAGCACAAAAAAGCCTACAGCACCTGGTATTCCCAGGCGGTCTCCCATCCAGGTACTAACGAGGCCCGACACTGCTTAGCTTCCGAGATCAGACGCGATCGGGCGCATTCAGTGTGGTGTGGCCGTAGGCTCTGGTTCTTGTGAGTTTTGTACTTTTAAGCATCTAGTCGGCTAGACCTTGCAGTTTTGAAAGGCAATTGAGAAATGGCTCACTTCCTGAACTTGGAGTACAAAAAAGCCTACAGCACCTGGTATTCCCAGGCGGTCTTCCATCCAGGTACTAACTAGGCCCGACACTGCTTAGCTTCTGAGATCAGACGAGATCAGGCACATTCAGTGTGGTGTGGCCGTAGGCTCTGGGCCTAGTGAGTTTTGTACTTTTAAGCATCTAGTCGGCTAGACCTTGCAGTTTTAAAAGGCAATTGAGAAAGGGCTCACTTCCTGAACTTGGAGCACAAAAAAGCCTACAGCACCTGGTATTCCCAGGCGGTCTCCCATCCAGGTACTAACTAGGCCTGACACTGCTTAACTTCCGAGATCAGATGAGATCGGGTGCATTCAGTGTGGTGTGGCCGTAGGCTCTAGGTATGCTAAGAATATTACTCTTATGCATTTGCATTTAGTAAGCTAAGCCATGCAGCCACTTGCAACATGATACCACGCTCATCGCTCGATCAGGCTCGATCAGGCGAGATATATAAGACTGGTGGGCCCATTCAGGACTCCTATGTCTGATAGGATAACTTTAATTCATCCATCCTGTGTCTGTTGCAGGGAGGTGGAGAGAACAATCAACACAATAATGGTTTTCTTTCATGCCTCTTGAAGGACTCAATATTCTCTGTACTGCATTACATGTGAAAGTCGATTTATTACCCATGAACACACTACCTGTATGCTAATTCTATGTAAAAAGGTAGCTCCAGCCCTCATGATGTTGTCCAACATTTCCGCTATAAAACGGGATACAATTATTTTGGAAACATACCAAATTTGAAAAATAATTGAGAAGTTGCGCAATTACTAATCATGGAGCACAAAAAAAGCCTACAGCACCTGGTATTCCCAGGCAGTCTCCCATCCAGGTACTAACTAGGCCCGACCCTGCTTAGCTTCCGAGATCGGGCGCATTCAGTGTGGTGTGGCCGTAGGCTCTGGGCCTAGTGAGTTTGTACTTTTAAGCATCTAGTCGGCTAGACCTTGCAGTTTTGAAAGGCAATTGTGAAATGGCTCACTTCCTGAACTTGGAGCACAAAAAAGCCTACAGCACCTGGTATTCCCAGGTGGTCTCCCATCCAGGTACTAACTAGGCCCGACACTGCTTAGCTTCCGAGATCAGACGAGATCGGGCGCATTCAGTGTGGTGTGGCCGTAGGCTCTGGGCCTAGTGAGTTTTGTACTTTTAAGCATCTAGTCGGCTAGACCTTGCAGTTTTGAAAGGCAATTGAGAAATGGCTCACTTCCTGAACTTGGAGCACAAAAAAGCCTACAGCACCTGGTATTCCCAGGTGGTCTCCCATCCAGGTACTAACTAGGCCCGACACTGCTTAGCTTCCGAGATCAGACGAGATCGGGCGCAATCAGTGTGGTGTGGCCGTAGGCTCTGGGCCTAGTGAGTTTTGTACTTTTAAGCATCTAGTCAGCTAGACCTTGCAGTTTTGAAAGGCAACTGAGAAATGGCTCACTTCCTGAACTTGGAGCACAAAAAAGCCTACAGCACCTGGTATTCCCAGGCGGTCTCCCATCCAGGTACTAACGAGGCCCGACACTGCTTAGCTTCCGAGATCAGACGAGATCGGGCGCATTCAGTGTGCTGTGGCCGTAGGCTTTGGTTCTTGTGAGTTTTGTACTTTTAAGCATCTAGTCGGCTAGACCTTGCAGTTTTGAAAGGTAATTGAGAAATGGCTCACTTCCTGAACTTGGAGTACAAAAAAGCCTACAGCACCTGGTATTCCCAGGCGGTCTTCCATCCAGGTACTAACTAGGCCCAACACTGCTTAGCTTCTGAGATCAGACGAGATCAGGCACATTCAGTGTGGTGTGGCCGTAGGCTCTGGGCCTAGTGAGTTTTGTACTTTTAAGCATCTAGTCGGCTAGACCTTGCAGTTTTAAAAGGCAATTGAGAAAGGGCTCACTTCCTGAACTTGGAGCACAAAAAAGCCTACAGCACCTGGTATTCCCAGGCGGTCTCCCATCCAGGTACTAACTAGGCCCGACACTGCTTAGCTTCCGAGATCAGACGAGATCGGGCGCAATCAGTGTGGTGTGGCCGTAGGCTCTGGGCCTAGTGAGTTTTGTACTTTTAAGCATCTAGTCAGCTAGACCTTGCAGTTTTGAAAGGCAATTGAGAAATGGCTCACTTCCTGAACTTGGAGCACAAAAAAGCCTACAGCACCTGGTATTCCCAGGCGGTCTCCCATCCAGGTACTAACGAGGCCCGACACTGCTTAGCTTCCGAGATCAGACGAGATCGGGCGCATTCAGTGTGCTGTGGCCGTAGGCTCTGGTCCTTGTGAGTTTTGTACTTTTAAGCATCTAGTCGGCTAGACCTTGCAGTTTTGAAAGGCAATTGAGAAATGGCTCACTTCCTGAACTTGGAGTACAAAAAAGCCTACAGCACCTGGTATTCCCAGGCGGTCTTCCATCCAGGTACTAACTAGGCCCGACACTGCTTAGCTTCTGAGATCAGACGAGATCAGGCACATTCAGTGTGGTGTGGACATAGGCTCTGGGCCTAGTGAGTTTTGTACTTTTAAGCATCTAGTCGGCTAGACCTTGCAGTTTTAAAAGGCAATTGAGAAAGGGCTCACTTCCTGAACTTGGAGCACAAAAAAGCCTACAGCACCTGGTATTCCCAGGCGGTCTCCCATCCAGGTACTAACTAGGCCTGACACTGCTTAACTTCCGAGATCAGTCGAGATCGGGTGCATTCAGTGTGGTGTGGCCGTAGGCTCTAGGAATGCTAAGAATATTACTCTTATGCATTTGCATTTAGTAAGCTAAGCCATGCAGCCACTTGCAACATGATACCACGCTCATCGCTCGATCAGGCTCGATCAGGCGAGATATATAAGACTGGTGGGCCCATTCAGGACTCCTATGTCTGGTAGGATAACTTTAATTCATCCATCCTGTGTCTGTTGCAGGGAGGTGGAGAGAACAATCAACACAATAATGGTTTTCTTTCATGCCTCTTGAAGGACTCAATATTCTCTGTACTGCATTACATGTGAAAGTCGATTTATTACCCATGAACACACTACCTGTATGCTAATTCTATGTAAAAAGGTAGCTCCAGCCCTCATGATGTTGTCCAACATTTCCGCTATA
>NW_027182325.1:1227500-1242500 GCF_040938575.1 Ambystoma mexicanum | reverse complement strand
AGTCGATTTATTACCCATGAACACACTACCTGTATGCTAATTCTATGTAAAAAGGTAGCTCCAGCCCTCATGATGTTGTCCAACATTTCCGCTATAAAACGGGATACAATTATTTTGGAAACATACCAAATTTGAAAAATAATTGAGAAGTTGCGCAATTACTAATCATGGAGCACAAAACAGCCTACAGCACCTGGTATTCCCAGGCAGTCTCCCATCCAGGTACTAACTAGGCCTGACCCTGCTTAGCTTCCGAGATCGGGCGCATTCAGTGTGGTGTGGCCGTAGGCTCTGGGCCTAGTGAGTTTTGTACTTTTAAGCATCTAGTCGGCTAGACCTTGCAGTTTTGAAAGGCAATTGTGAAATGGCTCACTTCCTGAACTTGGAGCACAAAAAAGCCTACAGCACCTGGTATTCCCAGGTGGTCTCCCATCCAGGTACTAACTAGGCCCGACACTGCTTAGCTTCCGAGATCAGACGAGATCGGGCGCAATCAGTGTGGTGTGGCCGTAGGCTCTGGGCCTAGTGAGTTTTGTACTTTTAAGCATCTAGTCAGCTAGACCTTGCAGTTTTGAAAGGCAATTGAGAAATGGCTCACTTCCTGAACTTGGAGCACAAAAAAGCCTACAGCACCTGGTATTCCCAGGCGGTCTCCCATCCAGGTACTAACGAGGCCCGACACTGCTTAGCTTCCGAGATCAGACGAGATCGGGCGCAATCAGTGTGGTGTGGCCGTAGGCTCTGGGCCTAGTGAGTTTTGTACTTTTAAGCATCTAGTCAGCTAGACCTTGCAATTTTGAAAGGCAATTGAGAAATGGCTCACTTCCTGAACTTGGAGCACAAAAAAGCCTACAGCACCTGGTATTCCCAGGCGGTCTCCCATCCAGGTACTAACGAGGCCCGACACTGCTTAGCTTACGAGATCAGACGAGATCGGGCGCATTCAGTGTGGTGTGGCCATAGGCTCTGGTTCTTGTGAGTTTTGTACTTTTAAGCATCTAGTCGGCTAGACCTTGCAGTTTTGAAAGGCAATTGAGAAATGGCTCACTTCCTGAACTTGGAGTACAAAAAAGCCTACAGCACCTGGTATTCCCAGGCGGTCTTCCATCCAGGTACTAACTAGGCCCGACACTGCTTAGCTTCTGAGATCAGACGAGATCAGGCACATTCAGTGTGGTGTGGCCGTAGGCTCTGGGCCTAGTGAGTTTGTACTTTTAAGCATCTAGTCGGCTAGACCTTGCAGTTTTGAAAGGCAATTGTGAAATGGCTCACTTCCTGAACTTGGAGCACAAAGAAGCCTACAGCACCTGGTATTCCCAGGTGGTCTCCCATCCAGGTACTAACTAGGCCCGACACTGCTTAGCTTCCGAGATCAGACGAGATCGGGCGCATTCAGTGTGGTGTGGCCGTAGGCTCTGGGCCTAGTGAGTTTTGTACTTTTAAGCATCTAGTCGGCTAGACCTTGCAGTTTTGAAAGGCAATTGAGAAATGGCTCACTTCCTGAACTTGGAACACAAAAAAGCCTACAGCACCTGGTATTCCCAGGTGGTCTCCCATCCAGGTACTAACTAGGCCCGACACTGCTTAGCTTCCGAGATCAGACGAGATCAGGCGCAATCAGTGTGGTGTGGCCGTAGGCTCTGGGCCTAGTGAGTTTTGTACTTTTAAGCATCTAGTCAGCTAGACCTTGCAGTTTTGAAAGGCAATTGAGAAATGGCTCACTTCCTGAACTTGGAGCACAAAAAAGCCTACAGCACCTGGTATTCCCAGGCGGTCTCCCATCCAGGTACTAACGAGGCCCGACACTGCTTAGCTTCCGAGATCAGACGAGATCGGGCGCATTCAGTGTGCTGTGGCCGTAGGCTCTGGTTCTTGTGAGTTTTGTACTTTTAAGCATCTAGTCGGCTAGACCTTGCAGTTTTGAAAGGCAATTGAGAAATGGCTCACTTCCTGAACTTGGAGTACAAAAAAGCCTACAGCACCTGGTATTCCCAGGCGGTCTTCCATCCAGGTACTAACTAGGCCCGACACTGCTTAGCTTCTGAGATCAGACGAGATCAGGCACATTCAGTGTGGTGTGGCCGTAGGCTCTGGGCCTAGTGAGTTTTGTACTTTTAAGCATCTAGTCGGCTAGACCTTGCAGTTTTAAAAGGCAATTGAGAAAGGGCTCACTTCCTGAACTTGGAGCACAAAAAAGCCTACAGCACCTGGTATTCCCAGGCGGTCTCCCATCCAGGTACTAACTAGGCCTGACACTGCTTAACTTCCGAGATCAGTCGAGATCGGGTGCATTCAGTGTGGTGTGGCCGTAGGCTCTAGGAATGCTAAGAATATTACTCTTATGCATTTGCATTTAGTAAGCTAAGCCATGCAGCCACTTGCAACATGATACCACGCTCATCGCTCGATCAGGCTCGATCAGGCGAGATATATAAGACTGGTGGGCCCATTCAGGACTCCTATGTCTGGTAGGATAACTTTAATTCATCCATCCTGTGTCTGTTGCAGGGAGGTGGAGAGAACAATCAACACAATAATGGTTTTCTTTCATGCCTCTTGAAGGACTCAATATTCTCTGTACTGCATTACATGTGAAAGTCGATTTATTACCCATGAACACACTACCTGTATGCTAATTCTATGTAAAAAGGTAGCTCCAGCCCTCATGATGTTGTCCAACATTTCCGCTATAAAACGGGATACAATTATTTTGGAAACATACCAAATTTGAAAAATAATTGAGAAGTTGCGCAATTACTAATCATGGAGCACAAAAAAGCCTACAGCACCTGGTATTCCCAGGCAGTCTCCCATCCAGGTACTAACTAGGCCTGACCCTGCTTAGCTTCCGAGATCTGGCGCATTCAGTGTGGTGTGGCCGTAGGCTCTGGGCCTAGTGAGTTTTGTACTTTTAAGCATCTAGTCGGCTAGACCTTGCAGTTTTGAAAGGCAATTGTGAAATGGCTCACTTCCTGAACTTGGAGCACAAAAAAGCCTACAGCACCTGGTATTCCCAGGTGGTCTCCCATCCAGGTACTAACTAGGCCCGACACTGCTTAGCTTCCGAGATCAGACGAGATCGGGCGCAATCAGTGTGGTGTGGCCGTAGGCTCTGGGCCTAGTGAGTTTTGTACTTTTAAGCATCTAGTCGGCTAGACCTTGCAGTTTTGAAAGGCAATTGAGAAATGGCTCACTTCCTGAACTTGGAGCACAAAAAAGCCTACAGCACCTGGTATTCCCAGGCGGTCTCCCATCCAGGTACTAACGAGGCCCGACACTGCTTAGCTTCCGAGATCAGACGAGATCGGGCGCAATCAGTGTGGTGTGGCCATAGGCTCTGGGCCTAGTGAGTTTTGTACTTTTAAGCATCTAGTCAGCTAGACCTTGCAATTTTGAAAGGCAATTGAGAAATGGCTCACTTCCTGAACTTGGAGCACAAAAAAGCCTACAGCACCTGGTATTCCCAGGCGGTCTCCCATCCAGGTACTAACGAGGCCCGACACTGCTTAGCTTCCGAGATCAGACGAGATCGGGCGCATTCAGTGTGGTGTGGCCGTAGGCTCTGGTTCTTGTGAGTTTTGTACTTTTAAGCATCTAGTCGGCTAGACCTTGCAGTTTTGAAAGGCAATTGAGAAATGGCTCACTTCCTGAACTTGGAGTACAAAAAAGCCTACAGCACCTGGTATTCCCAGGCGGTCTTCCATCCAGGTACTAACTAGGCCCGACACTGCTTAGCTTCTGAGATCAGACGAGATCAGGCACATTCAGTGTGGTGTGGCCGTAGGCTCTGGGCCTAGTGAGTTTTGTACTTTTAAGCATCTAGTCGGCTAGACCTTGCAGTTTTAAAAGGCAATTGAGAAAGGGCTCACTTCCTGAACTTGGAGCACAAAAAAGCCTACAGCACCTGGTATTCCCAGGCGGTCTCCCATCCAGGTACTAACTAGGCCTGACACTGCTTAACTTCCGAGATCAGTCGAGATCGGGTGCATTCAGTGTGGTGTGGCCGTAGGCTCTAGGAATGCTAAGAATATTACTCTTATGCATTTGCATTTAGTAAGCTAAGCCATGCAGCCACTTGCAACATGATACCACGCTCATCGCTCGATCAGGCTCGATCAGGCGAGATATATAAGACTGGTGGGCCCATTCAGGACTCCTATGTCTGGTAGGATAACTTTAATTCATCCATCCTGTGTCTGTTGCAGGGAGGTGGAGAGAACAATCAACACAATAATGGTTTTCTTTCATGCCTCTTGAAGGACTCAATATTCTCTGTACTGCATTACATGTGAAAGTTGATTTATTACCCATGAACACACTACCTGTATGCTAATTCTATGTAAAAAGGTAGCTCCAGCCCTCATGATGTTGTCCAACATTTCCGCTATAAAACGGGATACAATTATTTTGGAAACATACCAAATTTGAAAAATAATTGAGAAGTTGCGCAATTACTAATCATGGAGCACAAAAAAAGCCTACAGCACCTGGTATTCCCAGGCAGTCTCCCATCCAGGTACTAACTAGGCCCGACCCTGCTTAGCTTCCGAGATCGGGCGCATTCAGTGTGGTGTGGCCGTAGGCTCTGGGCCTAGTGAGTTTGTACTTTTAAGCATCTAGTCGGCTAGACCTTGCAGTTTTGAAAGGTAATTGTGAAATGGCTCACTTCCTGAACTTGGAGCACAAAAAAGCCTACAGCACCTGGTATTCCCAGGTGGTCTCCCATCCAGGTACTAACTAGGCCCGACACTGCTTAGCTTCCGAGATCAGACGAGATCGGGCGCATTCAGTGTGGTGTGGCCGTAGGCTCTGGGCCTAGTGAGTTTTGTACTTTTAAGCATCTAGTCGGCTAGACCTTGCAGTTTTGAAAGGCAATTGAGAAATGGCTCACTTCCTGAACTTGGAGTACAAAAAAGCCTACAGCACCTGGTATTCCCAGGCGGTCTCCCATCCAGGTACTAACTAGGCCCGACACTGCTTAGCTTCTGAGATCAGACGAGATCAGGCGCATTCAGTGTGGTGTGGCCGTAGGCTCTGGGCCTAGTGAGTGTTGTACTTTTAAGCATCTAGTCGGCTAGACCTTGCAGTTTTAAAAGGCAATTGAGAAAGGGCTCACTTCCTGAACTTGGAGCACAAAAAAGCCTACAGCACCTGGTATTCCCAGGCGGTCTCCCATCCAGGTACTAACTAGGCCTGACACTGCTTAACTTCCGAGATCAGACGAGATCGGGTGCATTCAGTGTGGTGTGGCCGTAGGCTCTAGGAATGCTAAGAATATTACTCTTATGCATTTGCATTTAGTAAGCTAAGCCATGCAGCCACTTGCAACATGATACCACGCTCATCGCTCGATCAGGCTCGATCAGGCGAGATATATAAGACTGGTGGGCCCATTCAGGACTCCTATGTCTGGTAGGATAACTTTAATTCATCCATCCTGTGTCTGTTGCAGGGAGGTGGAGAGAACAATCAACACAATAATGGTTTTCTTTCATGCCTCTTGAAGGACTCAATATTCTCTGTACTGCATTACATGTGAAAGTCGATTTATTACCCATGAACACACTACCTGTATGCTAATTCTATGTAAAAAGGTAGCTCCAGCCCTCATGATGTTGTCCAACATTTCCGCTATAAAACGGGATACAATTATTTTGGAAACATACCAAATTTGAAAAATAATTGAGAAGTTGCGCAATTACTAATCATGGAGCACAAAAAAGCCTACAGCACCTGGTATTCCCAGGCAGTCTCCCATCCAGGTACTAACTAGGCCTGACCCTGCTTAGCTTCCGAGATCGGGCACATTCAGTGTGGTGTGGCCGTAGGCTCTGGGCCTAGTGAGTTTTGTACTTTTAAGCATCTAGTCGGCTAGACCTTGCAGTTTTGAAAGGCAATTGTGAAATGGCTCACTTCCTGAACTTGGAGCACAAAAAAGCCTACAGCACCTGGTATTCCCAGGTGGTCTCCCATCCAGGTACTAACTAGGCCCGACACTGCTTAGCTTCCGAGATCAGAGGAGATCGGGCGCAATCAGTGTGGTGTGGCCGTAGGCTCTGGGCCTAGTGAGTTTTGTACTTTTAAGCATCTAGTCAGCTAGACCTTGCAGTTTTGAAAGGCAATTGAGAAATGGCTCACTTCCTGAACTTGGAGCACAAAAAAGCCTACAGCACCTGGTATTCCCAGGCGGTCTCCCATCCAGGTACTAACGAGGCCCGACACTGCTTAGCTTCCGAGATCAGACGAGATCGGGCGCATTCAGTGTGGTGTGGCCGTAGGCTCTGGTTCTTGTGAGTTTTGTACTTTTAAGCATCTAGTCGGCTAGACCTTGCAGTTTTGAAAGGCAATTGAGAAATGGCTCACTTCCTGAACTTGGAGTACAAAAAAGCCTACAGCACCTGGTATTCCCAGGCGGTCTTCCATCCAGGTACTAACTAGGCCCGACACTGCTTAGCTTCTGAGATCAGACGAGATCAGGCACATTCAGTGTGGTGTGGCCGTAGGCTCTGGGCCTAGTGAGTTTTGTACTTTTAAGCATCTAGTCGGCTAGACCTTGCAGTTTTAAAAGGCAATTGAGAAAGGGCTCACTTCCTGAACTTGGAGCACAAAAAAGCCTACAGCACCTGGTATTCCCAGGCGGTCTCCCATCCAGGTACTAACTAGGCCTGACACTGCTTAACTTCCGAGATCAGTCGAGATCGGGTGCATTCAGTGTGGTGTGGCCGTAGGCTCTAGGAATGCTAAGAATATTACTCTTATGCATTTGCATTTAGTAAGCTAAGCCATGCAGCCACTTGCAACATGATACCACGCTCATCGCTCGATCAGGCTCGATCAGGCGAGATATATAAGACTGGTGGGCGCATTCAGGACTCCTATGTCTGGTAGGATAACTTTAATTCATCCATCCTGTGTCTGTTGCAGGGAGGTGGAGAGAACAATCAACACAATAATGGTTTTCTTTCATGCCTCTTGAAGGACTCAATATTCTCTGTACTGCATTACATGTGAAAGTCGATTTATTACCCATGAACACACTACCTGTATGCTAATTCTATGTAAAAAGGTAGCTCCAGCCCTCATGATGTTGTCCAACATTTCCGCTATAAAACGGGATACAATTATTTTGGAAACATACCAAATTTGAAAAATAATTGAGAAGTTGCGCAATTACTAATCATGGAGCACAAAAAAGCCTACAGCACCTGGTATTCCCAGGCAGTTTCCCATCCAGGTACTAACTAGGCCTGACCCTGCTTAGCTTCCGAGATCGGGCACATTCAGTGTGGTGTGGCCGTAGGCTCTGGGCCTAGTGAGTTTTGTACTTTTAAGCATCTAGTCGGCTAGACCTTGCAGTTTTGAAAGGCAATTGTGAAATGGCTCACTTCCTGAACTTGGAGCACAAAAAAGCCTACAGCACCTGGTATTCCCAGGTGGTCTCCCATCCAGGTACTAACTAGGCCCGACACTGCTTAGCTTCCGAGATCAGACGAGATCGGGCGCAATCAGTGTGGTGTGGCCGTAGGCTCTGGGCCTAGTGAGTTTTGTACTTTTAAGCATCTAGTCAGCTAGACCTTGCAGTTTTGAAAGGCAATTGAGAAATGGCTCACTTCCTGAACTTGGAGCACAAAAAAGCCTACAGCACCTGGTATTCCCAGGCGGTCTCCCATCCAGGTACTAACAAGGCCCGACACTGCTTAGCTTCCGAGATCAGACGAGATCGGGCGCATTCAGTGTGGTGTGGCCGTAGGCTCTGGTTCTTGTGAGTTTTGTACTTTTAAGCATCTAGTCGGCTAGACCTTGCAGTTTTGAAAGGCAATTGAGAAATGGCTCACTTCCTGAACTTGGAGTACAAAAAAGCCTACAGCACCTGGTATTCCCAGGCGGTCTTCCATCCAGGTACTAACTAGGCCCGACACTGCTTAGCTTCCGAGATCAGACGAGATCGGGCGCATTCAGTGTGGTGTGGCCGTAGGCTCTGGGCCTAGTGAGTTTTGTACTTTTAAGCATCTAGTCGGCTAGACCTTGCAGTTTTGAAAGGCAATTGAGAAATGGCTCACTTCCTGAACTTGGAGTACAAAAAAGCCTACAGCACCTGGTATTCCCAGGCGGTCTCCCATCCAGGTACTAACTAGGCCCGACACTGCTTAGCTTCTGAGATCAGAGATCAGGCGCATTCAGTGTGGTGTGGCCGTAGGCTCTGGGCCTAGTGAGTGTTGTACTTTTAAGCATCTAGTCGGCTAGACCTTGCAGTTTTAAAAGGCAATTGAGAAAGGGCTCACTTCCTGAACTTGGAGCACAAAAAAGCCTACAGCACCTGGTATTCCCAGGCGGTCTCCCATCCAGGTACTAACTAGGCCTGACACTGCTTAACTTCCGAGATCAGACGAGATCGGGTGCATTCAGTGTGGTGTGGCCGTAGGCTCTAGGAATGCTAAGAATATTACTCTTATGCATTTGCATTTAGTAAGCTAAGCCATGCAGCCACTTGCAACATGATACCACGCTCATCGCTCGATCAGGCTCGATCAGGCGAGATATATAAGACTGGTGGGCCCATTCAGGACTCCTATGTCTGGTAGGATAACTTTAATTCATCCATCCTGTGTCTGTTGCAGGGAGGTGGAGAGAACAATCAACACAATAATGGTTTTCTTTCATGCCTCTTGAAGGACTCAATATTCTCTGTACTGCATTACATGTGAAAGTCGATTTATTACCCATGAACACACTACCTGTATGCTAATTCTATGTAAAAAGGTAGCTCCAGCCCTCATGATGTTGTCCAACATTTCCGCTATAAAACGGGATACAATTATTTTGGAAACATACCAAATTTGAAAAATAATTGAGAA
This sequence comes from Ambystoma mexicanum, assembly GCF_040938575.1. Lineage (NCBI taxonomy): Eukaryota > Metazoa > Chordata > Amphibia > Caudata > Ambystomatidae > Ambystoma > Ambystoma mexicanum. Next base: position 1,233,645 of record NW_027182325.1, on the reverse strand, counting down.
GTTGCGCAATTGTGAAATGGCTCACTTCCTGAACTTGGAGCACAAAAAAGCCTACAGCACCTGGTATTCCCAGGCGGTCTCCCATCCAGGTACTAACGAGGCCCGACACTGCTTAGCTTCCGAGATCAGACGCGATCGGGCGAATTCAGTGTGGTGTGGCCGTAGGCTCTGGTTCTTGTGAGTTTTGTACTTTTAAGCATCTAGTCGGCTAGACCTTGCAGTTTTGAAAGGCAATTGAGAAATGGCTCACTTCCTGAACTTGGAGTACAAAAAAAGCCTACAGCACCTGGTATTCCCAGGTGGTCTTCCATCCAGGTACTAACTAGGCCCGACACTGCTTAGCTTCTGAGATCAGACGAGATCAGGCACATTCAGTGTGGTGTGGCCGTAGGCTCTGGGCCTAGTGAGTTTTGTACTTTTAAGCATCTAGTCGGCTAGACCTTGCAGTTTTAAAAGGCAATTGAGAAAGGGCTCACTTCCTGAACTTGGAGCACAAAAAAGCCTACAGCACCTGGTATTCCCAGGCGGTCTCCCATCCAGGTACTAACTAGGCCTGACACTGCTTAACTTCTGAGATCAGACGAGATCGGGTGCATTCAGTGTGGTGTGGCCGTAGGCTCTAGGTATGCTAAGAATATTACTCTTATGCATTTGCATTTAGTAAGCTAAGCCATGCAGCCACTTGCAACATGATACCACGCTCATCGCTCGATCAGGCTCGATCAGGCGAGATATATAAGACTGGTGGGCCCATTCAGGACTCCTATGTCTGGTAGGATAACTTTAATTCATCCATCCTGTGTCTGTTGCAGGGAGGTGGAGAGAACAATCAACACAATAATGGTTTTCTTTCATGCCTCTTGAAGGACTCAATATTCTCTGTACTGCATTACATGTGAAAGTCGATTTATTACCCATGAATACACTACCTGTATGCTAATTCTATGTAAAAAGGTAGCTCCAGCCCTCATGATGTTGTCCAACATTTCCGCTATAAAACGGGATACAATTATTTTGGAAACATACCAAATTTGAAAAATAATTGAGAAGTTGCGCAATTACTAATCATGGAGCACAAAAAAAGCCTACAGCACCTGGTATTCCCAGGCAGTCTCCCATCCAGGTACTAACTAGGCCCGACCCTGCTTAGCTTCCGAGATCGGGCGCATTCAGTGTGGTGTGGCCGTAGGCTCTGGGCCTAGTGAGTTTGTACTTTTAAGCATCTAGTCGGCTAGACCTTGCAGTTTTGAAAGGGAATTGTGAAATGGCTCACTTCCTGAACTTGGAGCACAAAAAAGCCTACAGCACCTGATATTCCCAGGTGGTCTCCCATCCAGGTACTAACTAGGCCCGACACTGCTTAGCTTCCGAGATCAGACGAGATCGGGCGCATTCAGTGTGGTGTGGCCGTAGACTCTGGGCCTAGTGAGTTTTGTACTTTTAAGCATCTAGTCGGCTAGACCTTGCAGTTTTGAAAGGCAATTGAGAAATGGCTCACTTCCTGAACTTGGAGCACAAAAAAGCCTACAGCACCTGGTATTCCCAGGTGGTCTCCCATCCAGGTACTAACTAGGCCCGACACTGCTTAGCTTCCGAGATCAGACGAGATCGGGCGCAATCAGTGTGGTGTGGCCGTAGGCTCTGGTTCTTGTGAGTTTTGTACTTTTAAGCATCTAGTCGGCTAGACCTTGCAATTGTGAAATGGCTCACTTCCTGAACTTGGAGCACAAAAAAGCCTACAGCACCTGGTATTCCCAGGTGGTCTCCCATCCAGGTACTAACTAGGCCCGACACTGCTTAGCTTCCGAGATCAGACGAGATCGGGCGCATTCAGTGTGGTGTGGCCGTAGGCTCTGGGCCTAGTGAGTTTTGTACTTTTAAGCATCTAGTCGGCTAGACCTTGCAGTTTTGAAAGGCAATTGAGAAATGGCTCACTTCCTGAACTTGGAGCACAAAAAAGCCTACAGCACCTGGTATTCCCAGGTGGTCTCCCATCCAGGTACTAACTAGGCCGGACACTGCTTAGCTTCCGAGATCAGACGAGATCGGGCGCAATCAGTGTGGTGTGGCCGTAGGCTCTGGGCCTAGTGAGTTTTGTACTTTTAAGCATCTAGTCAGCTAGACCTTGCAGTTTTGAAAGGCAATTGAGAAATGGCTCACTTCCTGAACTTGGAGCACAAAAAAGCCTACAGCACCTGGTATTCCCAGGCGGTCTCCCATCCAGGTACTAACGAGGCCCGACACTGCTTAGCTTCCGAGATCAGACGAGATCGGGCGCATTCAGTGTGCTGTGGCCGTAGGCTCTGGTTCTTGTGAGTTTTGTACTTTTAAGCATCTAGTCGGCTAGACCTTGCAGTTTTGAAAGGCAATTGAGAAATGGCTCACTTCCTGAACTTGGAGTACAAAAAAGCCTACAGCACCTGGTATTCCCAGGCGGTCTTCCATCCAGGTACTAACTAGGCACAACACTGCTTAGCTTCTGAGATCAGACGAGATCAGGCACATTCAGTGTGGTGTGGCCGTAGGCTCTGGGCCTAGTGAGTTTTGTACTTTTAAGCATCTAGTCGGCTAGACCTTGCAGTTTTAAAAGGCAATTGAGAAAGGGCTCACTTCCTGAACTTGGAGCACAAAAAAGCCTACAGCACCTGGTATTCCCAGGCGGTCTCCCATCCAGGTACTAACTAGGCCTGACACTGCTTAACTTCCGAGATCAGTCGAGATCGGGTGCATTCAGTGTGGTGTGGCCGTAGGCTCTAGGAATGCTAAGAATATTACTGTTATGCATTTGCATTTAGTAAGCTAAGCCATGCAGCCACTTGCAACATGATACCACGCTCATCGCTCGATCAGGCTCGATCAGGCGAGATATATAAGACTGGTGGGCCCATTCAGGACTCCTATGTCTGGTAGGATAACTTTAATTCATCCATCCTGTGTCTGTTGCAGGGAGGTGGAGAGAACAATCAACACAATAATGGTTTTCTTTCATGCCTCTTGAAGGACTCAATATTCTCTGTACTGCATTACATGTGAAAGTCGATTTATTACCCATGAACACACTACCTGTATGCTAATTCTATGTAAAAAGGTAGCTCCAGCCCTCATGATGTTGTCCAACATTTCCGCTATAAAACGGGATACAATTATTTTGGAAACATACCAAATTTGAAAAATAATTGAGAAGTTGCGCAATTACTAATCATGGAGCACAAAAAAGCCTACAGCACCTGGTATTCCCAGGCAGTCTCCCATCCAGGTACTAACTAGGCCTGACCCTGCTTAGCTTCCGAGATCTGGCGCATTCAGTGTGGTGTGGCCGTAGGCTCTGGGCCTAGTGAGTTTTGTACTTTTAAGCATCTAGTCGGCTAGACCTTGCAGTTTTGAAAGGCAATTGTGAAATGGCTCACTTCCTGAACTTGGAGCACAAAAAAGCCTACAGCACCTGGTATTCCCAGGTGGTCTCCCATCCAGGTACTAACTAGGCCCGACACTGCTTAGCTTCCGAGATCAGACGAGATCGGGCGCAATCAGTGTGGTGTGGCCGTAGGCTCTGGGCCTAGTGAGTTTTGTACTTTTAAGCATCTAGTCAGCTAGACCTTGCAGTTTTGAAAGGCAATTGAGAAATGGCTCACTTCCTGAACTTGGAGCACAAAAAAGCCTACAGCATCTGGTATTCCCAGGCGGTCTCCCATCCAGGTACTAACGAGGCCCGACACTGCTTAGCTTCCGAGATCAGACGAGATCGGGCGCAATCAGTGTGGTGTGGCCGTAGCCTCTGGGCCTAGTGAGTTTTGTACTTTTAAGCATCTAGTCAGCTAGACCTTGCAATTTTGAAAGGCAATTGAGAAATGGCTCACTTCCTGAACTTGGAGCACAAAAAAGCCTACAGCACCTGGTATTCCCAGGCGGTCTCCCATCCAGGTACTAACGAGGCCCGACACTGCTTAGCTTCTGAGATCAGACGAGATCAGGCACATTCAGTGTGGTGTGGCCGTAGGCTCTGGGCCTAGTGAGTTTTGTACTTTTAAGCATCTAGTCGGCTAGACCTTGCAGTTTTAAAAGGCAATTGAGAAAGGGCTCACTTCCTGAACTTGGAGCACAAAAAAGCCTACAGCACCTGGTATTCCCAGGCGGTCTCCCATCCAGGTACTAACTAGGCCTGACACTGCTTAACTTCCGAGATCAGTCGAGATCGGGTGCATTCAGTGTGGTGTGGTCGTAGGCTCTAAGAATGCTAAGAATATTACTCTTATGCATTTGCATTTAGTAAGCTAAGCCATGCAGCCACTTGCAACATGATACCACGCTCATCGCTCGATCAGGCTCGATCAGGCGAGATATATAAGACTGGTGGGCCCATTCAGGACTCCTATGTCTGGTAGGATAACTTTAATTCATCCATCCTGTGTCTGTTGCAGGGAGGTGGAGAGAACAATCAACACAATAATGGTTTTCTTTCATGCCTCTTGAAGGACTCAATATTCTCTGTACTGCATTACATGTGAAAGTTGATTTATTACCCATGAACACACTACCTGTATGCTAATTCTATGTAAAAAGGTAGCTCCAGCCCTCATGATGTTGTCCAACATTTCCGCTATAAAACGGGATACAATTATTTTGGAAACATACCAAATTTGAAAAATAATTGAGAAGTTGCGCAATTACTAATCATGGAGCACAAAAAAAGCCTACAGCACCTGGTATTCCCAGGCAGTCTCCCATCCAGGTACTAACTAGGCCCGACCCTGCTTAGCTTCCGAGATCGGGCGCATTCAGTGTGGTGTGGCCGTAGGCTCTGGGCCTAGTGAGTTTGTACTTTTAAGCATCTAGTCGGCTAGACCTTGCAGTTTTGAAAGGCAATTGTGAAATGGCTCACTTCCTGAACTTGGAGCACAAAAAAGCCTACAGCACCTGGTATTCCCAGGTGGTCTCCCATCCAGGTACTAACTAGGCCCGACACTGCTTAGTTTCCGAGATCAGACGAGATCGGGCGCATTCAGTGTGGTGTGGCCGTAGGCTCTGGGCCTAGTGAGTTTTGTACTTTTAAGCATCTAGTCGGCTAGACCTTGCAGTTTTGAAAGGCAATTGAGAAATGGCTCATTTCCTGAACTTGGAGTACAAAAAAGCCTACAGCACCTGGTATTCCCAGGCGGTCTCCCATCCAGGTACTAACTAGGCCCGACACTGCTTAGCTTCTGAGATCAGACGAGATCAGGCGCATTCAGTGTGGTGTGGCCGTAGGCTCTGGGCCTAGTGAGTGTTGTACTTTTAAGCATCTAGTCGGCTAGACCTTGCAGTTTTAAAAGGCAATTGAGAAAGGGCTCACTTCCTGAACTTGGAGCACAAAAAAGCCTACAGCACCTGGTATTCCCAGGCGGTCTCCCATCCAGGTACTAACTAGGCCTGACACTGCTTAACTTCCGAGATCAGACGAGATCGGGTGCATTCAGTGTGGTGTGGCCGTTGGCTCTAGGAATGCTAAGAATATTACTCTTATGCATTTGCATTTAGTAAGCTAAGCCATGCAGCCACTTGCAACATGATACCACGCTCATCGCTCGATCAGGCTCGATCAGGCGAGATATATAAGACTGGTGGGCCCATTCAGGACTCCTATGTCTGGTAGGATAACTTTAATTCATCCATCCTGTGTCTGTTGCAGGGAGGTGGAGAGAACAATCAACACAATAATGGTTTTCTTTCATGCCTCTTGAAGGACTCAATATTCTCTGTACTGCATTACATGTGAAAGTCGATTTATTACCCATGAACACACTACCTGTATGCTAATTCTATGTAAAAAGGTAGCTCCAGCCCTCATGATGTTGTCCAACATTTCCGCTATAAAACGGGATACAATTATTTTGGAAACATACCAAATTTGAAAAATAATTGAGAAGTTGCGCAATTACTAATCATGGAGCACAAAAAAGCCTACAGCACCTGGTATTCCCAGGCAGTCTCCCATCCAGGTACTAACTAGGCCTGACCCTGCTTAGCTTCCGAGATCGGGCACATTCAGTGTGGTGTGGCCGTAGGCTCTGGGCCTAGTGAGTTTTGTACTTTTAAGCATCTAGTCGGCTAGGCCTTGCAGTTTTGAAAGGCAATTGTGAAATGGCTCACTTCCTGAACTTGGAGCACA
>NW_027182325.1:1215000-1217500 GCF_040938575.1 Ambystoma mexicanum | reverse complement strand
TCCGAGATCAGACGAGATCGGGCGCATTCAGTGTGCTGTGGCCGTAGGCTCTGGTTCTTGTGAGTTTTGTACTTTTAAGCATCTAGTCGGCTAGACCTTGCAGTTTTGAAAGGCAATTGAGAAATGGCTCACTTCCTGAACTTGGAGTACAAAAAAGCCTACAGCACCTGGTATTCCCAGGCGGTCTTCCATCCAGGTACTAACTAGGCCCAACACTGCTTAGCTTCTGAGATCAGACGAGATCAGGCACATTCAGTGTGGTGTGGCCGTAGGCTCTGGGCCTAGTGAGTTTTGTACTTTTAAGCATCTAGTCGGCTAGACCTTGCAGTTTTAAAAGGCAATTGAGAAAGGGCTCACTTCCTGAACTTGGAGCACAAAAAAGCCTACAGCACCTGGTATTCCCAGGCGGTCTCCCATCCAGGTACTAACTAGGCCTGACACTGCTTAACTTCCGAGATCAGTCGAGATCGGGTGCATTCAGTGTGGTGTGGCCGTAGGCTCTAGGAATGCTAAGAATATTACTGTTATGCATTTGCATTTAGTAAGCTAAGCCATGCAGCCACTTGCAACATGATACCACGCTCATCGCTCGATCAGGCTCGATCAGGCGAGATATATAAGACTGGTGGGCCCATTCAGGACTCCTATGTCTGGTAGGATAACTTTAATTCATCCATCCTGTGTCTGTTGCAGGGAGGTGGAGAGAACAATCAACACAATAATGGTTTTCTTTCATGCCTCTTGAAGGACTCAATATTCTCTGTACTGCATTACATGTGAAAGTCGATTTATTACCCATGAACACACTACCTGTATGCTAATTCTATGTAAAAAGGTAGCTCCAGCCCTCATGATGTTGTCCAACATTTCCGCTATAAAACGGGATACAATTATTTTGGAAACATACCAAATTTGAAAAATAATTGAGAAGTTGCGCAATTACTAATCATGGAGCACAAAAAAGCCTACAGCACCTGGTATTCCCAGGCAGTCTCCCATCCAGGTACTAACTAGGCCTGACCCTGCTTAGCTTCCGAGATCTGGCGCATTCAGTGTGGTGTGGCCGTAGGCTCTGGGCCTAGTGAGTTTTGTACTTTTAAGCATCTAGTCGGCTAGACCTTGCAGTTTTGAAAGGCAATTGTGAAATGGCTCACTTCCTGAACTTGGAGCACAAAAAAGCCTACAGCACCTGGTATTCCCAGGTGGTCTCCCATCCAGGTACTAACTAGGCCCGACACTGCTTAGCTTCCGAGATCAGACGAGATCGGGCGCAATCAGTGTGGTGTGGCCGTAGGCTCTGGGCCTAGTGAGTTTTGTACTTTTAAGCATCTAGTCAGCTAGACCTTGCAGTTTTGAAAGGCAATTGAGAAATGGCTCACTTCCTGAACTTGGAGCACAAAAAAGCCTACAGCATCTGGTATTCCCAGGCGGTCTCCCATCCAGGTACTAACGAGGCCCGACACTGCTTAGCTTCCGAGATCAGACGAGATCGTGCTTAGCTTCCGAGATCAGACGAGATCGGGCGCAATCAGTGTGGTGTGGCCGTAGGCTCTGGGCCTAGTGAGTTTTGTACTTTTAAGCATCTAGTCAGCTAGACCTTGCAATTTTGAAAGGCAATTGAGAAATGGCTCACTTCCTGAACTTGGAGCACAAAAAAGCCTACAGCACCTGGTATTCCCAGGCGGTCTCCCATCCAGGTACTAACGAGGCCCGACACTGCTTAGCTTCCGAGATCAGACGAGATCGGGCGCATTCAGTGTGCTGTGGCCGTAGGCTCTGGTTCTTGTGAGTTTTGTACTTTTAAGCATCTAGTCGGCTAGACCTTGCAGTTTTGAAAGGCAATTGAGAAATGGCTCACTTCCTGAACTTGGAGTACAAAAAAGCCTACAGCACCTGGTATTCCCAGGCGGTCTTCCATCCAGGTACTAACTAGGCCCGACACTGCTTAGCTTCTGAGATCAGACGAGATCAGGCACATTCAGTGTGGTGTGGCCGTAGGCTCTGGGCCTAGTGAGTTTTGTACTTTTAAGCATCTAGTCGGCTAGACCTTGCAGTTTTAAAAGGCAATTGAGAAAGGGCTCACTTCCTGAACTTGGAGCACAAAAAAGCCTACAGCACCTGGTATTCCCAGGCGGTCTCCCATCCAGGTACTAACTAGGCCTGACACTGCTTAACTTCCGAGATCAGTCGAGATCGGGTGCATTCAGTGTGGTGTGGTCGTAGGCTCTAGGAATGCTAAGAATATTACTCTTATGCATTTGCATTTAGTAAGCTAAGCCATGCAGCCACTTGCAACATGATACCACGCTCATCGCTCGATCAGGCTCGATCAGGCGAGATATATAAGACTGGTGGGCCCATTCAGGACTCCTATGTCTGGTAGGATAACTTTAATTCATCCATCCTGTGTCTGTTGCAGGGAGGTGGAGAGAACAATCAACACAATAATGGTTTTCTTTCATGCCTCTTGAAGGACTCAATATTCTCTGTACTGCATTAC
>NW_027182325.1:1195000-1200000 GCF_040938575.1 Ambystoma mexicanum | reverse complement strand
GTGAGTGTTGTACTTTTAAGCATCTAGTCGGCTAGACCTTGCAGTTTTAAAAGGCAATTGAGAAAGGGCTCACTTCCTGAACTTGGAGCACAAAAAAGCCTACAGCACCTGGTATTCCCAGGCGGTCTCCCATCCAGGTACTAACTAGGCCTGACACTGCTTAACTTCCGAGATCAGACGAGATCGGGTGCATTCAGTGTGGTGTGGCCGTAGGCTCTAGGAATGCTAAGAATATTACTCTTATGCATTTGCATTTAGTAAGCTAAGCCATGCAGCCACTTGCAACATGATACCACGCTCATCGCTCGATCAGGCTCGATCAGGCGAGATATATAAGACTGGTGGGCCCATTCAGGACTCCTATGTCTGGTAGGATAACTTTAATTCATCCATCCTGTGTCTGTTGCAGGGAGGTGGAGAGAACAATCAACACAATAATGGTTTTCTTTCATGCCTCTTGAAGGACTCAATATTCTCTGTACTGCATTACATGTGAAAGTCGATTTATTACCCATGAACACACTACCTGTATGCTAATTCTATGTAAAAAGGTAGCTCCAGCCCTCATGATGTTGTCCAACATTTCCGCTATAAAACGGGATACAATTATTTTGGAAACATACCAAATTTGAAAAATAATTGAGAAGTTGCGCAATTACTAATCATGGAGCACAAAAAAGCCTACAGCACCTGGTATTCCCAGGCAGTCTCCCATCCAGGTACTAACTAGGCCTGACCCTGCTTAGCTTCCGAGATCGGGCACATTCAGTGTGGTGTGGCCGTAGGCTCTGGGCCTAGTGAGTTTTGTACTTTTAAGCATCTAGTCGGCTAGACCTTGCAGTTTTAAAAGGCAATTGAGAAAGGGCTCACTTCCTGAACTTGGAGCACAAAAAAGCCTACAGCACCTGGTATTCCCAGGCGGTCTCCCATCCAGGTACTAACTAGGCCTGACACTGCTTAACTTCCGAGATCAGACGAGATCGGGTGCATTCAGTGTGGTGTGGCCGTAGGCTCTAGGAATGCTAAGAATATTACTCTTATGCATTGGCATTTAGTAAGCTAAGCCATGCAGCCACTTGCAACATGATACCACGCTCATCGCTCGATCAGGCTCGATCAGGCGAGATATATAAGACTGGTGGGCCCATTCAGGACTCCTATGTCTGGTAGGATAACTTTAATTCATCCATCCTGTGTCTGTTGCAGGGAGGTGGAGAGAACAATCAACACAATAATGGTTTTCTTTCATGCCTCTTGAAGGACTCAATATTCTCTGTACTGCATTACATGTGAAAGTCGATTTATTACCCATGAACACACTGCCTGTATGCTAATTCTATGTAAAAAGGTAGCTCCAGCCCTCATGATGTTGTCCAACATTTCCGCTATAAAACGGGATACAATTATTTTGGAAACATACCAAATTTGAAAAATAATTGAGAAGTTGCGCAATTACTAATCATGGAGCACAAAAAAGCCTACAGCACCTGGTATTCCCAGGCAGTCTCCCATCCAGGTACTATCTAGGCCTGACCCTGCTTAGCTTCCGAGATCGGGCACATTCAGTGTGGTGTGGCCGTAGGCTCTGGGCCTAGTGAGTTTTGTACTTTTAAGCATCTAGTCGGCTAGACCTTGCAGTTTTGAAAGGCAATTGTGAAATGGCTCACTTCCTGAACTTGGAGCACAAAAAAGCCTACAGCACCTGGTATTCCCAGGTGGTCTCCCATCCAGGTACTAACTAGGCCCGACACTGCTTAGCTTCCGAGATCAGACGAGATCGGGCGCAATCAGTGTGGTGTGGCCGTAGGCTCTGGGCCTAGTGAGTTTTGTACTTTTAAGCATCTAGTCAGCTAGACCTTGCAGTTTTGAAAGGCAATTGAGAAATGGCTCACTTCCTGAACTTGGAGCACAAAAAAGCCTACAGCACCTGGTATTCCCAGGCGGTCTCCCATCCAGGTACTAACGAGGCCCGACACTGCTTAGCTTCCGAGATCAGACGAGATCGGGCGCAATCAGTGTGGTGTGGCCGTAGGCTCTGGGCCTAGTGAGTTTTGTACTTTTAAGCATCTAGTCAGCTAGACCTTGCAATTTTGAAAGGCAATTGAGAAATGGCTCACTTCCTGAACTTGGAGCACAAAAAAGCCTACAGCACCTGGTATTCCCAGGCGGTCTCCCATCCAGGTACTAACGAGGCCCGACACTGCTTAGCTTCCGAGATCAGACGAGATCGGGCGCATTCAGTGTGGTGTGGCCGTAGGCTCTGGTTCTTGTGAGTTTTGTACTTTTAAGCATCTAGTCGGCTAGACCTTGCAGTTTTGAAAGGCAATTGAGAAATGGCTCACTTCCTGAACTTGGAGTACAAAAAAGCCTACAGCACCTGGTATTCCCAGGCAGTCTTCCATCCAGGTACTAACTAGGCCCGACACTGCTTAGCTTCTGAGATCAGACGAGATCAGGCACATTCAGTGTGGTGTGGCCGTAGGCTCTGGGCCTAGTGAGTTTTGTACTTTTAAGCATCTAGTCGGCTAGACCTTGCAGTTTTAAAAGGCAATTGAGAAAGGGCTCACTTCCTGAACTTGGAGCACAAAAAAGCCTACAGCACCTGGTATTCCCAGACGGTCTCCCATCCAGGTACTAACTAGGCCTGACACTGCTTAACTTCCGAGATCAGTCGAGATCGGGTGCATTCAGTGTGGTGTGGCCGTAGGCTCTAGGAATGCTAAGAATATTACTCTTATGCATTTGCATTTAGTAAGCTAAGCCATGCAGCCACTTGCAACATGATACCACGCTCATCGCTCGATCAGGCGAGATATATAAGACTGGTGGGCCCATTCAGGACTCCTATGTCTGGTAGGATAACTTTAATCCATCCATCCTGTGTCTGTTGCAGGGAGGTGGAGAGAACAATCAACACAATAATGGTTTTCTTTCATGCCTCTTGAAGGACTCAATATTCTCTGTACTGCATTACATGTGAAAGTCGATTTATTACCCATGAACACACTACCTGTATGCTAATTCTATGTAAAAAGGTAGCTCCAGCCCTCATGATGTTGTCCAACATTTCCGCTATAAAACGGGATACAATTATTTTGGAAACATACCAAATTTGAAAAATAATTGAGAAGTTGCGCAATTACTAATCATGGAGCACAAAAAAAGCCTACAGCACCTGGTATTCCCAGGCAGTCTCCCATCCAGGTACTAACTAGGCCTGACACTGCTTAACTTCCGAGATCAGACGAGATCGGGTGCATTCAGTGTGGTGTGGCCGTAGGCTCTAGGAATGCTAAGAATATTACTCTTATGCATTTGCATTTAGTAAGCTAAGCCATGCAGCCACTTGCAACATGATACCACGCTCATCGCTCGATCAGGCTCGATCAGGCGAGATATATAAGACTGGTGGGCCCATTCAGGACTCCTATGTCTGGTAGGATAACTTTAATTCATCCATCCTGTGTCTGTTGCAGGGAGGTGGAGAGAACAATCAACACAATAATGGTTTTCTTTCATGCCTCTTGAAGGACTCAATATTCTCTGTACTGCATTACATGTGAAAGTCGATTTATTACCCATGAACACACTACCTGTATGCTAATTCTATGTAAAAAGGTAGCTCCAGCCCTCATGATGTTGTCCAACATTTCCGCTATAAAACGGGATACAATTATTTTGGAAACATACCAAATTTGAAAAATAATTGAGAAGTTGCGCAATTACTAATCATGGAGCACAAAAAAAGCCTACAGCACCTGGTATTCCCAGGCAGTCTCCCATCCAGGTACTAACTAGGCCCGACCCTGCTTAGCTTCCGAGATCGGGTGCATTCAGTGTGGTGTGGCCGTAGGCTCTGGGCCTAGTGAGTTTGTACTTTTAAGCATCTAGTCGGCTAGACCTTGCAGTTTTGAAAGGCAATTGTGAAATGGCTCACTTCCTGAACTTGGAGCACAAAAAAGCCTACAGCACCTGGTATTCCCAGGTGGTCTCCCATCCAGGTACTAACTAGGCCCGACACTGCTTAGCTTCCGAGATCAGACGAGATCGGGCGCATTCAGTGTGGTGTGGCCGTAGGCTCTGGGCCTCGTGAGTTTTGTACTTTTAAGCATCTAGTCGGCTAGACCTTGCAGTTTTGAAAGGCAATTGAGAAATGGCTCACTTCCTGAACTTGGAGCACAAAAAAGCCTACAGCACCTGGTATTCCCAGGTGGTCTCCCATCCAGGTACTAACTAGGCCCGACACTGCTTAGCTTCCGAGATCAGACGAGATCGGGCGCAATCAGTGTGGTGTGGCCGTAGGCTCTGGGCCTAGTGAGTTTTGTACTTTTAAGCATCTAGTCAGCTAGACCTTGCAGTTTTGAAAGGCAATTGAGAAATGGCTCACTTCCTGAACTTGGAGCACAAAAAAGCCTACAGCACCTGGTATTCCCAGGCGGTCTCCCATCCAGGTACTAACGAGGCCCGACACTGCTTAGCTTCCGAGATCAGACGAGATCGGGCGCATTCAGTGTGCTGTGGCCGTAGGCTCTGGTTCTTGTGAGTTTTGTACTTTTAAGCATCTAGTCGGCTAGACCTTGCAGTTTTGAAAGGCAATTGAGAAATGGCTCACTTCCTGAACTTGGAGTACAAAAAAGCCTACAGCACCTGGTATTCCCAGGCAGTCTTCCATCCAGGTACTAACTAGGCCCGACACTGCTTAGCTTCTGAGATCAGACGAGATCAGGCACATTCAGTGTGGTGTGGCCGTAGGCTCTGGGCCTAGTGAGTTTTGTACTTTTAAGCATCTAGTCGGCTAGACCTTGCAGTTTTAAAAGGCAATTGAGAAAGGGCTCACTTCCTGAACTTGGAGCACAAAAAAGCCTACAGCACCTGGTATTCCCAGGCGGTCTCCCATCCAGGTACTAACTAGGCCTGACACTGCTTAACTTCCGAGATCAGTCGAGATCGGGTGCATTCAGTGTGGTGTGGCCGTAGGCTCTAGGAATGCTAAGAATATT
>NW_027182325.1:1180000-1190000 GCF_040938575.1 Ambystoma mexicanum | reverse complement strand
CCATGCAGCCACTTGCAACATGATACCACGCTCATCGCTCGATCAGGCTCGATCAGGCGAGATATATAAGACTGGTGGGCCCATTCAGGACTCCTATGTCTGGTAGGATAACTTTAATTCATCCATCCTGTGTCTGTTGCAGGGAGGTGGAGAGAACAATCAACACAATAATGGTTTTCTTTCATGCCTCTTGAAGGACTCAATATTCTCTGTACTGCATTACATGTGAAAGTCGATTTATTACCCATGAACACACTGCCTGTATGCTAATTCTATGTAAAAAGGTAGCTCCAGCCCTCATGATGTTGTCCAACATTTCCGCTATAAAACGGGATACAATTATTTTGGAAACATACCAAATTTGAAAAATAATTGAGAAGTTGCGCAATTACTAATCATGGAGCACAAAAAAGCCTACAGCACCTGGTATTCCCAGGCAGTCTCCCATCCAGGTACTATCTATGCCTGACCCTGCTTAGCTTCCGAGATCGGGCACATTCAGTGTGGTGTGGCCGTAGGCTCTGGGCCTAGTGAGTTTTGTACTTTTAAGCATCTAGTCGGCTAGACCTTGCAGTTTTGAAAGGCAATTGTGAAATGGCTCACTTCCTGAACTTGGAGCACAAAAAAGCCTACAGCACCTGGTATTCCCAGGTGGTCTCCCATCCAGGTACTAACTAGGCCCGACACTGCTTAGCTTCCGAGATCAGACGAGATCGGGCGCAATCAGTGTGGTGTGGCCGTAGGCTCTGGGCCTAGTGAGTTTTGTACTTTTAAGCATCTAGTCAGCTAGACCTTGCAGTTTTGAAAGGCAATTGAGAAATGGCTCACTTCCTGAACTTGGAGCACAAAAAAGCCTACAGCACCTGGTATTCCCAGGCGGTCTCCCATCCAGGTACTAACGAGGCCCGACACTGCTTAGCTTCCGAGATCAGACGAGATCGGGCGCAATCAGTGTGGTGTGGCCGTAGGCTCTGGGCCTAGTGAGTTTTGTACTTTTAAGCATCTAGTCAGCTAGACCTTGCAATTTTGAAAGGCAATTGAGAAATGGCTCACTTCCTGAACTTGGAGCACAAAAAAGCCTACAGCACCTGGTATTCCCAGGCGGTCTCCCATCCAGGTACTAACGAGGCCCGACACTGCTTAGCTTCCGAGATCAGACGAGATCGGGCGCATTCAGTGTGGTGTGGCCGTAGGCTCTGGTTCTTGTGAGTTTTGTACTTTTAAGCATCTAGTCGGCTAGACCTTGCAGTTTTGAAAGGCAATTGAGAAATGGCTCACTTCCTGAACTTGGAGTACAAAAAAGCCTACAGCACCTGGTATTCCCAGGCAGTCTTCCATCCAGGTACTAACTAGGCCCGACACTGCTTAGCTTCTGAGATCAGACGAGATCCGGCACATTCAGTGTGGTGTGGCCGTAGGCTCTGGGCCTAGTGAGTTTTGTACTTTTAAGCATCTAGTCGGCTAGACCTTGCAGTTTTAAAAGGCAATTGAGAAAGGGCTCACTTCCTGAACTTGGAGCACAAAAAAGCCTACAGCACCTGGTATTCCCAGACGGTCTCCCATCCAGGTACTAACTAGGCCTGACACTGCTTAACTTCCGAGATCAGTCGAGATCGGGTGCATTCAGTGTGGTGTGGCCGTAGGCTCTAGGAATGCTAAGAATATTACTCTTATGCATTTGCATTTAGTAAGCTAAGCCATGCAGCCACTTGCAACATGATACCACGCTCATCGCTCGATCAGGCGAGATATATAAGACTGGTGGGCCCATTCAGGACTCCTATGTCTGGTAGGATAACTTTAATCCATCCATCCTGTGTCTGTTGCAGGGAGGTGGAGAGAACAATCAACACAATAATGGTTTTCTTTCATGCCTCTTGAAGGACTCAATATTCTCTGTACTGCATTACATGTGAAAGTCGATTTATTACCCATGAACACACTACCTGTATGCTAATTCTATGTAAAAAGGTAGCTCCAGCCCTCATGATGTTGTCCAACATTTCCGCTATAAAACGGGATACAATTATTTTGGAAACATACCAAATTTGAAAAATAATTGAGAAGTTGCGCAATTACTAATCATGGAGCACAAAAAAAGCCTACAGCACCTGGTATTCCCAGGCAGTCTCCCATCCAGGTACTAACTAGGCCTGACACTGCTTAACTTCCGAGATCAGACGAGATCGGGTGCATTCAGTGTGGTGTGGCCGTAGGCTCTAGGAATGCTAAGAATATTACTCTTATGCATTTGCATTTAGTAAGCTAAGCCATGCAGCCACTTGCAACATGATACCACGCTCATCGCTCGATCAGGCTCGATCAGGCGAGATATATAAGACTGGTGGGCCCATTCAGGACTCCTATGTCTGGTAGGATAACTTTAATTCATCCATCCTGTGTCTGTTGCAGGGAGATGGAGAGAACAATCAACACAATAATGGTTTTCTTTCATGCCTCTTGAAGGACTCAATATTCTCTGTACTGCATTACATGTGAAAGTCGATTTATTACCCATGAACACACTACCTGTATGCTAATTCTATGTAAAAAGGTAGCTCCAGCCCTCATGATGTTGTCCAACATTTCCGCTATAAAACGGGATACAATTATTTTGGAAACATACCAAATTTGAAAAATAATTGAGAAGTTGCGCAATTACTAATCATGGAGCACAAAAAAAGCCTACAGCACCTGGTATTCCCAGGCAGTCTCCCATCCAGGTACTAACTAGGCCCGACCCTGCTTAGCTTCCGAGATCGGGTGCATTCAGTGTGGTGTGGCCGTAGGCTCTGGGCCTAGTGAGTTTGTACTTTTAAGCATCTAGTCGGCTAGACCTTGCAGTTTTGAAAGGCAATTGTGAAATGGCTCACTTCCTGAACTTGGAGCACAAAAAAGCCTACAGCACCTGGTATTCCCAGGTGGTCTCCCATCCAGGTACTAACTAGGCCCGACACTGCTTAGCTTCCGAGATCAGACGAGATCGGGCGCATTCAGTGTGGTGTGGCCGTAGGCTCTGGGCCTAGTGAGTTTTGTACTTTTAAGCATCTAGTCAGCTAGACCTTGCAGTTTTGAAAGGCAATTGAGAAATGGCTCACTTCCTGAACTTGGAGCACAAAAAAGCCTACAGCACCTGGTATTCCCAGGCGGTCTCCCATCCAGGTACTAACGAGGCCCGACACTGCTTAGCTTCCGAGATCAGACGCATTCAGTGTGCTGTGGCCGTAGGCTCTTGTTCTTGTGAGTTTTGTACTTTTAAGCATCTAGTCGGCTAGACCTTGCAGTTTTGAAAGGCAATTGAGAAATGGCTCACTTCCTGAACTTGGAGTACAAAAAAGCCTACAGCACCTGGTATTCCCAGGCGGTCTTCCATCCAGGTACTAACTAGGCCCGACACTGCTTAGCTTCTGAGATCAGGCACATTCAGTGTGGTGTGGCCGTAGGCTCTGGGCCTAGTGAGTTTTGTACTTTTAAGCATCTAGTCGGCTAGACCTTGCAGTTTTGAAAGGCAATTGTGAAATGGCTCACTTCCTGAACTTGGAGCACAAAAAAGCCTACAGCACCTGGTATTCCCAGGTGGTCTCCCATCCAGGTACTAACTAGGCCCGACACTGCTTAGCTTCCGAGATCGGGCGCAATCAGTGTGGTGTGGCCGTAGGCTCTGGGCCTAGTGAGTTTTGTACTTTTAAGCATCTAGTCGGCTAGACCTTGCAGTTTTGAAAGGCAATTGAGAAATGGCTCACTTCCTGAACTTGGAGCACAAAAAAGCCTACAGCACCTGGTATTCCCAGGTGGTCTCCCATCCAGGTACTAACTAGGCCCGACACTGCTTAGCTTCCGAGATCGGGCGCAATCAGTGTGGTGTGGCCGTAGGCTCTGGGCCTAGTGAGTTTTGTACTTTTAAGCATCTAGTCGGCTAGACCTTGCAGTTTTGAAAGGCAATTGAGAAATGGCTCACTTCCTGAACTTGGAGCACAAAAAAGCCTACAGCACCTGGTATTCCCAGGCGGTCTCCCATCCAGGTACTAACGAGGCCCGACACTGCTTAGCTTCCGAGATCAGACGAGATCGGGCGCAATCAGTGTGGTGTGGCCGTAGGCTCTGGGCCTAGTGAGTTTTGTACTTTTAAGCATCTAGTCAGCTAGACCTTGCAATTTTGAAAGGCAATTGAGAAATGGCTCACTTCCTGAACTTGGAGCACAAAAAAGCCTACAGCACCTGGTATTCCCAGGCGGTCTCCCATCCAGGTACTAACGAGGCCCGACACTGCTTAGCTTCCGAGATCAGACGAGATCGGGCGCATTCAGTGTGGTGTGGCCGTAGGCTCTGGTTCTTGTGAGTTTTGTACTTTTAAGCATCTAGTCGGCTAGACCTTGCAGTTTTGAAAGGCAATTGAGAAATGGCTCACTTCCTGAACTTGGAGTACAAAAAAGCCTACAGCACCTGGTATTCCCAGGCGGTCTTCCATCCAGGTACTAACTAGGCCCGACACTGCTTAACTTCCGAGATCAGACGAGATCGGGTGCATTCAGTGTGGTGTGGCCGTAGGCTCTAGGAATGCTAAGAATATTACTCTTATGCATTTGCATTTAGTAAGCTAAGCAATGCAGCCACTTGCAACATGATACCACGCTCATCGCTCGATCAGGCTCGATCAGGCGAGATATATAAGACTGGTGGGCCCATTCAGGACTCCTATGTCTGGTAGGATAACTTTAATTCATCCATCCTGTGTCTGTTGCAGGGAGGTGGAGAGAACAATCAACACAATAATGGTTTTCTTTCATGCCTCTTGAAGGACTCAATATTCTCTGTACTGCATTACATGTGAAAGTCGATTTATTACCCATGAACACACTACCTGTATGCTAATTCTATGTAAAAAGGTAGCTCCAGCCCTCATGATGTTGTCCAACATTTCCGCTATAAAACGGGATACAATTATTTTGGAAACATACCAAATTTGAAAAATAATTGAGAAGTTGCGCAATTACTAATCATGGAGCACAAAAAAGCCTACAGCACCTGGTATTCCCAGGCAGTCTCCCATCCAGGTACTAACTAGGCCTGACCCTGCTTAGCTTCCGAGATCGGGCACATTCAGTGTGGTGTGGCCGTAGGCTCTGGGCCTAGTGAGTTTTGTACTTTTAAGCATCTAGTCGGCTAGACCTTGCAGTTTTGAAAGGCAATTGTGAAATGGCTCACTTCCTGAACTTGGAGCACAAAAAAGCCTACAGCACCTGGTATTCCCAGGTGGTCTCCCATCCAGGTACTAACTAGGCCCGACACTGCTTAGTTTCCGAGATCAGACGAGATCGGGCGCAATCAGTGTGGTGTGGCCGTAGGCTCTGGGCCTAGTGAGTTTTGTACTTTTAAGCATCTAGTCAGCTAGACCTTGCAGTTTTGAAAGGCAATTGAGAAATGGCTCACTTCCTGAACTTGGAGCACAAAAAAGCCTACAGCACCTGGTATTCCCAGGCGGTCTCCCATCCAGGTACTAACGAGGCCCGACACTGCTTAGCTTCCGAGATCAGACGAGATCGGGCGCATTCAGTGTGGTGTGGCCGTAGGCTCTGGTTCTTGTGAGTTTTGTACTTTTAAGCATCTAGTCGGCTAGACCTTGCAGTTTTGAAAGGCAATTGAGAAATGGCTCACTTCCTGAACTTGGAGTACAAAAAAGCCTACAGCACCTGGTATTCCCAGGCGGTCTCCCATCCAGGTACTAACTAGGCCCGACACTGCTTAGCTTCTGAGATCAGACGAGATCAGGCGCATTCAGTGTGGTGTGGCCGTAGGCTCTGGGCCTAGTGAGTGTTGTACTTTTAAGCATCTAGTCGGCTAGACCTTGCAGTTTTAAAAGGCAATTGAGAAAGGGCTCACTTCCTGAACTTGGAGCACAAAAAAGCCTACAGCACCTGGTATTCCCAGGCGGTCTCCCATCCAGGTACTAACTAGGCCTGACACTGCTTAACTTCCGAGATCAGACGAGATCGGGTGCATTCAGTGTGGTGTGGCCGTAGGCTCTAGGAATGCTAAGAATATTACTCTTATGCATTTGCATTTAGTAAGCTAAGCCATGCAGCCACTTGCAACATGATACCACGCTCATCGCTCGATCAGGCTCGATCAGGCGAGATATATAAGACTGGTGGGCCCATTCAGGACTCCTATGTCTGGTAGGATAACTTTAATTCATCCATCCTGTGTCTGTTGCAGGGAGGTGGAGAGAACAATCAACACAATAATGGTTTTCTTTCATGCCTCTTGAAGGACTCAATATTCTCTGTACTGCATTACATGTGAAAGTCGATTTATTACCCATGAACACACTACCTGTATGCTAATTCTATGTAAAAAGGTAGCTCCAGCCCTCATGATGTTGTCCAACATTTCCGCTATAAAACGGGATACAATTATTTTGGAAACATACCAAATTTGAAAAATAATTGAGAAGTTGCGCAATTACTAATCATGGAGCACAAAAAAGCCTACAGCACCTGGTATTCCCAGGCAGTCTCCCATCCAGGTACTAACTAGGCCTGACCCTGCTTAGCTTCCGAGATCGGGCACATTCAGTGTGGTGTGGCCGTAGGCTCTGGGCCTAGTGAGTTTTGTACTTTTAAGCATCTAGTCGGCTAGACCTTGCAGTTTTAAAAGGCAATTGAGAAAGGGCTCACTTCCTGAACTTGGAGCACAAAAAAGCCTACAGCACCTGGTATTCCCAGGCGGTCTCCCATCCAGGTACTAACTAGGCCTGACACTGCTTAACTTCCGAGATCAGACGAGATCGGGTGCATTCAGTGTGGTGTGGCCGTAGGCTCTAGGAATGCTAAGAATATTACTCTTATGCATTGGCATTTAGTAAGCTAAGCCATGCAGCCACTTGCAACATGATACCACGCTCATCGCTCGATCAGGCTCGATCAGGCGAGATATATAAGACTGGTGGGCCCATTCAGGACTCCTATGTCTGGTAGGATAACTTTAATTCATCCATCCTGTGTCTGTTGCAGGGAGGTGGAGAGAACAATCAACACAATAATGGTTTTCTTTCATGCCTCTTGAAGGACTCAATATTCTCTGTACTGCATTACATGTGAAAGTCGATTTATTACCCATGAACACACTGCCTGTATGCTAATTCTATGTAAAAAGGTAGCTCCAGCCCTCATGATGTTGTCCAACATTTCCGCTATAAAACGGGATACAATTATTTTGGAAACATACCAAATTTGAAAAATAATTGAGAAGTTGCGCAATTACTAATCATGGAGCACAAAAAAGCCTACAGCACCTGGTATTCCCAGGCAGTCTCCCATCCAGGTACTATCTAGGCCTGACCCTGCTTAGCTTCCGAGATCGGGCACATTCAGTGTGGTGTGGCCGTAGGCTCTGGGCCTAGTGAGTTTTGTACTTTTAAGCATCTAGTCGGCTAGACCTTGCAGTTTTGAAAGGCAATTGTGAAATGGCTCACTTCCTGAACTTGGAGCACAAAAAAGCCTACAGCACCTGGTATTCCCAGGTGGTCTCCCATCCAGGTACTAACTAGGCCCGACACTGCTTAGCTTCCGAGATCAGACGAGATCGGGCGCAATCAGTGTGGTGTGGCCGTAGGCTCTGGGCCTAGTGAGTTTTGTACTTTTAAGCATCTAGTCAGCTAGACCTTGCAGTTTTGAAAGGCAATTGAGAAATGGCTCACTTCCTGAACTTGGAGCACAAAAAAGCCTACAGCACCTGGTATTCCCAGGCGGTCTCCCATCCAGGTACTAACGAGGCCCGACACTGCTTAGCTTCCGAGATCAGACGAGATCGGGCGCAATCAGTGTGGTGTGGCCGTAGGCTCTGGGCCTTGTGAGTTTTGTACTTTTAAGCATCTAGTCAGCTAGACCTTGCAATTTTGAAAGGCAATTGAGAAATGGCTCACTTCCTGAACTTGGAGCACAAAAAAGCCTACAGCACCTGGTATTCCCAGGCGGTCTCCCATCCAGGTACTAACGAGGCCTGACACTGCTTAGCTTCCGAGATCAGACGAGATCGGGCGCATTCAGTGTGGTGTGGCCGTAGGCTCTGGTTCTTGTGAGTTTTGTACTTTTAAGCATCTAGTCGGCTAGACCTTGCAGTTTTGAAAGGCAATTGAGAAATGGCTCACTTCCTGAACTTGGAGTACAAAAAAGCCTACAGCACCTGGTATTCCCAGGCGGTCTTCCATCCAGGTACTAACTAGGCCCGACACTGCTTAGCTTCTGAGATCAGACGAGATCAGGCACATTCAGTGTGGTGTGGCCGTAGGCTCTGGGCCTAGTGAGTTTTGTACTTTTAAGCATCTAGTCGGCTAGACCTTGCAGTTTTAAAAGGCAATTGAGAAAGGGCTCACTTCCTGAACTTGGAGCACAAAAAAGCCTACAGCACCTGGTATTCCCAGGCGGTCTCCCATCCAGGTACTAACTAGGCCTGACACTGCTTAACTTCCGAGATCAGACGAGATCGGGTGCATTCAGTGTGGTGTGGCCGTAGGCTCTAGGAATGCTAAGAATATTACTCTTATGCATTTGCATTTAGTAAGCTAAGCCATGCAGCCACTTGCAACATGATACCACGCTCATCGCTCGATCAGGCTCGATCAGGCGAGATATATAAGACTGGTGGGCCCATTCAGGACTCCTATGTCTGGTAGGATAACTTTAATTCATCCATCCTGTGTCTGTTGCAGGGAGGTGGAGAGAACAATCAACACAATAATGGTTTTCTTTCATGCCTCTTGAAGGACTCAATATTCTCTGTACTGCATTACATGTGAAAGTCGATTTATTACCCATGAACACACTACCTGTATGCTAATTCTATGTAAAAAGGTAGCTCCAGCCCTCATGATGTTGTCCAACATTTCCGCTATAAAACGGGATACAATTATTTTGGAAACATACCAAATTTGAAAAATAATTGAGAAGTTGCGCAATTACTAATCATGGAGCACAAAAAAGCCTACAGCACCTGGTATTCCCAGGCAGTCTCCCATCCAGGTACTAACTAGGCCTGACCCTGCTTAGCTTCCGAGATCGGGCACATTCAGTGTGGTGTGGCCGTAGGCTCTGGGCCTAGTGAGTTTTGTACTTTTAAGCATCTAGTCGGCTAGACCTTGCAGTTTTAAAAGGCAATTGAGAAAGGGCTCACTTCCTGAACTTGGAGCACAAAAAAGCCTACAGCACCTGGTATTCCCAGGCGGTCTCCCATCCAGGTACTAACTAGGCCTGACACTGCTTAACTTCCGAGATCAGACGAGATCGGGTGCATTCAGTGTGGTGTGGCCGTAGGCTCTAGGAATGCTAAGAATATTACTCTTATGCATTGGCATTTAGTAAGCTAAGCCATGCAGCCACTTGCAACATGATACCACGCTCATCGCTCGATCAGGCTCGATCAGGCGAGATATATAAGACTGGTGGGCCCATTCAGGACTCCTATGTCTGGTAGGATAACTTTAATTCATCCATCCTGTGTCTGTTGCAGGGAGGTGGAGAGAACAATCAACACAATAATGGTTTTCTTTCATGCCTCTTGAAGGACTCAATATTCTCTGTACTGCATTACATGTGAAAGTCGATTTATTACCCATGAACACACTGCCTGTATGCTAATTCTATGTAAAAAGGTAGCTCCAGCCCTCATGATGTTGTCCAACATTTCCGCTATAAAACGGGATACAATTATTTTGGAAACATACCAAATTTGAAAAATAATTGAGAAGTTGCGCAATTACTAATCATGGAGCACAAAAAAGCCTACAGCACCTGGTATTCCCAGGCAGTCTCCCATCCAGGTACTATCTAGGCCTGACCCTGCTTAGCTTCCGAGATCGGGCACATTCAGTGTGGTGTGGCCGTAGGCTCTGGGCCTAGTGAGTTTTGTACTTTTAAGCATCTAGTCGGCTAGACCTTGCAGTTTTGAAAGGCAATTGTGAAATGGCTCACTTCCTGAACTTGGAGCACAAAAAAGCCTACAG
>NW_027182325.1:1170000-1177500 GCF_040938575.1 Ambystoma mexicanum | reverse complement strand
CATTTAGTAAGCTAAGCCATGCAGCCACTTGCAACATGATACCACGCTCATCGCTCGATCAGGCTCGATCAGGCGAGATATATAAGACTGGTGGGCCCATTCAGGACTCCTATGTCTGGTAGGATAACTTTAATTCATCCATCCTGTGTCTGTTGCAGGGAGGTGGAGAGAACAATCAACACAATAATGGTTTTCTTTCATGCCTCTTGAAGGACTCAATATTCTCTGTACTGCATTACATGTGAAAGTCGATTTATTACCCATGAACACACTACCTGTATGCTAATTCTATGTAAAAAGGTAGCTCCAGCCCTCATGATGTTGTCCAACATTTCCGCTATAAAACGGGATACAATTATTTTGGAAACATACCAAATTTGAAAAATAATTGAGAAGTTGCGCAATTACTAATCATGGAGCACAAAAAAGCCTACAGCACCTGGTATTCCCAGGCAGTCTCCCATCCAGGTACTAACTAGGCCTGACCCTGCTTAGCTTCCGAGATCGGGCGCATTCAGTGTGGTGTGGCCGTAGGCTCTGGGCCTAGTGAGTTTGTACTTTTAAGCATCTAGTCGGCTAGACCTTGCAGTTTTGAAAGGCAATTGTGAAATGGCTCACTTCCTGAACTTGGAGCACAAAAAAGCCTACAGCACCTGGTATTCCCAGGTGGTCTCCCATCCAGGTACTAACTAGGCCCGACACTGCTTAGCTTCCGAGATCAGACGAGATCGGGCGCATTCAGTGTGGTGTGGCCGTAGGCTCTGGGCCTAGTGAGTTTTGTACTTTTAAGCATCTAGTCAGCTAGACCTTGCAGTTTTGAAAGGCAATTGAGAAATGGCTCACTTCCTGAACTTGGAGCACAAAAAAGCCTACAGCACCTGGTATTCCCAGGCGGTCTCCCATCCAGGTACTAACGAGGCCCGACACTGCTTAGCTTCCGAGATCAGACGCATTCAGTGTGCTGTGGCCGTAGGCTCTTGTTCTTGTGAGTTTTGTACTTTTAAGCATCTAGTCGGCTAGACCTTGCAGTTTTGAAAGGCAATTGAGAAATGGCTCACTTCCTGAACTTGGAGTACAAAAAAGCCTACAGCACCTGGTATTCCCAGGCGGTCTTCCATCCAGGTACTAACTAGGCCCGACACTGCTTAGCTTCTGAGATCAGACGAGATCAGGCACATTCAGTGTGGTGTGGCCGTAGGCTCTGGGCCTAGTGAGTTTTGTACTTTTAAGCATCTAGTCGGCTAGACCTTGCAGTTTTGAAAGGCAATTGTGAAATGGCTCACTTCCTGAACTTGGAGCACAAAAAAGCCTACAGCACCTGGTATTCCCAGGTGGTCTCCCATCCAGGTACTAACTAGGCCCGACACTGCTTAGCTTCCGAGATCGGGCGCAATCAGTGTGGTGTGGCCGTAGGCTCTGGGCCTAGTGAGTTTTGTACTTTTAAGCATCTAGTCAGCTAGACCTTGCAGTTTTGAAAGGCAATTGAGAAATGGCTCACTTCCTGAACTTGGAGCACAAAAAAGCCTACAGCACCTGGTATTCCCAGGCGGTCTCCCATCCAGGTACTAACGAGGCCCGACACTGCTTAGCTTCCGAGATCAGACGAGATCGGGCGCAATCAGTGTGGTGTGGCCGTAGGCTCTGGGCCTAGTGAGTTTTGTACTTTTAAGCATCTAGTCAGCTAGACCTTGCAATTTTGAAAGGCAATTGAGAAATGGCTCACTTCCTGAACTTGGAGCACAAAAAAGCCTACAGCACCTGGTATTCCCAGGCGGTCTCCCATCCAGGTACTAACGAGGCCCGACACTGCTTAGCTTCCGAGATCAGACGAGATCGGGCGCATTCAGTGTGGTGTGGCCGTAGGCTCTGGTTCTTGTGAGTTTTGTACTTTTAAGCATCTAGTCGGCTAGACCTTGCAGTTTTGAAAGGCAATTGAGAAATGGCTCACTTCCTGAACTTGGAGTACAAAAAAGCCTACAGCACCTGGTATTCCCAGGCGGTCTTCCATCCAGGTACTAACTAGGCCCGACACTGCTTAACTTCCGAGATCAGACGAGATCGGGTGCATTCAGTGTGGTGTGGCCGTAGGCTCTAGGAATGCTAAGAATATTACTCTTATGCATTTGCATTTAGTAAGCTAAGCAATGCAGCCACTTGCAACATGATACCACGCTCATCGCTCGATCAGGCTCGATCAGGCGAGATATATAAGACTGGTGGGCCCATTCAGGACTCCTATGTCTGGTAGGATAACTTTAATTCATCCATCCTGTGTCTGTTGCAGGGAGGTGGAGAGAACAATCAACACAATAATGGTTTTCTTTCATGCCTCTTGAAGGACTCAATATTCTCTGTACTGCATTACATGTGAAAGTCGATTTATTACCCATGAACACACTACCTGTATGCTAATTCTATGTAAAAAGGTAGCTCCAGCCCTCATGATGTTGTCCAACATTTCCGCTATAAAACGGGATACAATTATTTTGGAAACATACCAAATTTGAAAAATAATTGAGAAGTTGCGCAATTACTAATCATGGAGCACAAAAAAGCCTACAGCACCTGGTATTCCCAGGCAGTCTCCCATCCAGGTACTAACTAGGCCTGACCCTGCTTAGCTTCCGAGATCGGGCACATTCAGTGTGGTGTGGCCGTAGGCTCTGGGCCTAGTGAGTTTTGTACTTTTAAGCATCTAGTCGGCTAGACCTTGCAGTTTTGAAAGGGAATTGTGAAATGGCTCACTTCCTGAACTTGGAGCACAAAAAAGCCTACAGCACCTGGTATTCCCAGGTGGTCTCCCATCCAGGTACTAACTAGGCCCGACACTGCTTAGTTTCCGAGATCAGACGAGATCGGGCGCAATCAGTGTGGTGTGGCCGTAGGCTCTGGGCCTAGTGAGTTTTGTACTTTTAAGCATCTAGTCAGCTAGACCTTGCAGTTTTGAAAGGCAATTGAGAAATGGCTCACTTCCTGAACTTGGAGCACAAAAAAGCCTACAGCACCTGGTATTCCCAGGCGGTCTCCCATCCAGGTACTAACGAGGCCCGACACTGCTTAGCTTCCGAGATCAGACGAGATCAGGCGCATTCAGTGTGGTGTGGCCGTAGGCTCTGGTTCTTGTGAGTTTTGTACTTTTAAGCATCTAGTCGGCTAGACCTTGCAGTTTTGAAAGGCAATTGAGAAATGGCTCACTTCCTGAACTTGGAGTACAAAAAAGCCTACAGCACCTGGTATTCCCAGGCGGTCTCCCATCCAGGTACTAACTAGGCCCGACACTGCTTAGCTTCTGAGATCAGACGAGATCAGGCGCATTCAGTGTGGTGTGGCCGTAGGCTCTGGGCCTAGTGAGTGTTGTACTTTTAAGCATCTAGTCGGCTAGACCTTGCAGTTTTAAAAGGCAATTGAGAAAGGGCTCACTTCCTGAACTTGGAGCACAAAAAAGCCTACAGCACCTGGTATTCCCAGGCGGTCTCCCATCCAGGTACTAACTAGGCCTGACACTGCTTAACTTCCGAGATCAGACGAGATCGGGTGCATTCAGTGTGGTGTGGCCGTAGGCTCTAGGAATGCTAAGAATATTACTCTTATGCATTTGCATTTAGTAAGCTAAGCCATGCAGCCACTTGCAACATGATACCACGCTCATCGCTCGATCAGGCTCGATCAGGCGAGATATATAAGACTGGTGGGCCCATTCAGGACTCCTATGTCTGGTAGGATAACTTTAATTCATCCATCCTGTGTCTGTTGCAGGGAGGTGGAGAGAACAATCAACACAATAATGGTTTTCTTTCATGCCTCTTGAAGGACTCAATATTCTCTGTACTGCATTACATGTGAAAGTCGATTTATTACCCATGAACACACTACCTGTATGCTAATTCTATGTAAAAAGGTAGCTCCAGCCCTCATGATGTTGTCCAACATTTCCGCTATAAAACGGGATACAATTATTTTGGAAACATACCAAATTTGAAAAATAATTGAGAAGTTGCGCAATTACTAATCATGGAGCACAAAAAAGCCTACAGCACCTGGTATTCCCAGGCAGTCTCCCATCCAGGTACTAACTAGGCCTGACCCTGCTTAGCTTCCGAGATCGGGCACATTCAGTGTGGTGTGGCCGTAGGCTCTGGGCCTAGTGAGTTTTGTACTTTTAAGCATCTAGTCGGCTAGACCTTGCAGTTTTAAAAGGCAATTGAGAAAGGGCTCACTTCCTGAACTTGGAGCACAAAAAAGCCTACAGCACCTGGTATTCCCAGGCGGTCTCCCATCCAGGTACTAACTAGGCCTGACACTGCTTAACTTCCGAGATCAGACAAGATCGGGTGCATTCAGTGTGGTGTGGCCGTAGGCTCTAGGAATGCTAAGAATATTACTCTTATGCATTGGCATTTAGTAAGCTAAGCCATGCAGCCACTTGCAACATGATACCACGCTCATCGCTCGATCAGGCTCGATCAGGCGAGATATATAAGACTGGTGGGCCCATTCAGGACTCCTATGTCTGGTAGGATAACTTTAATTCATCCATCCTGTGTCTGTTGCAGGGAGGTGGAGAGAACAATCAACACAATAATGGTTTTCTTTCATGCCTCTTGAAGGACTCAATATTCTCTGTACTGCATTACATGTGAAAGTCGATTTATTACCCATGAACACACTGCCTGTATGCTAATTCTATGTAAAAAGGTAGCTCCAGCCCTCATGATGTTGTCCAACATTTCCGCTATAAAACGGGATACAATTATTTTGGAAACATACCAAATTTGAAAAATAATTGAGAAGTTGCGCAATTACTAATCATGGAGCACAAAAAAGCCTACAGCACCTGGTATTCCCAGGCAGTCTCCCATCCAGGTACTATCTAGGCCTGACCCTGCTTAGCTTCCGAGATCGGGCACATTCAGTGTGGTGTGGCCGTAGGCTCTGGGCCTAGTGAGTTTTGTACTTTTAAGCATCTAGTCGGCTAGACCTTGCAGTTTTGAAAGGCAATTGTGAAATGGCTCACTTCCTGAACTTGGAGCACAAAAAAGCCTACAGCACCTGGTATTCCCAGGTGGTCTCCCATCCAGGTACTAACTAGGCCCGACACTGCTTAGCTTCCGAGATCAGACGAGATCGGGCACAATCAGTGTGGTGTGGCCGTAGGCTCTGGGCCTAGTGAGTTTTGTACTTTTAAGCATCTAGTCAGCTAGACCTTGCAGTTTTGAAAGGCAATTGAGAAATGGCTCACTTCCTGAACTTGGAGCACAAAAAAGCCTACAGCACCTGGTATTCCCAGGCGGTCTCCCATCCAGGTACTAACGAGGCCCGACACTGCTTAGCTTCCGAGATCAGACGAGATCGGGCGCAATCAGTGTGGTGTGGCCGTAGGCTCTGGGCCTAGTGAGTTTTGTACTTTTAAGCATCTAGTCAGCTAGACCTTGCAATTTTGAAAGGCAATTGAGAAATGGCTCACTTC
The DNA here is from genome assembly GCF_040938575.1 of Ambystoma mexicanum. Classification (NCBI taxonomy): domain Eukaryota; kingdom Metazoa; phylum Chordata; class Amphibia; order Caudata; family Ambystomatidae; genus Ambystoma; species Ambystoma mexicanum. The sequence goes on along the minus strand of NW_027182325.1, from coordinate 1,172,033 downwards.
CTGAACTTGGAGCACAAAAAAGCCTACAGCACCTGGTATTCCCAGGCGGTCTCCCATCCAGGTACTAACGAGGCCCGACACTGCTTAGCTTCCGAGATCAGACGAGATCGGGCGCATTCAGTGTGGTGTGGCCGTAGGCTCTGGTTCTTGTGAGTTTTGTACTTTTAAGCATCTAGTCGGCTAGACCTTGCAGTTTTGAAAGGCAATTGAGAAATGGCTCACTTCCTGAACTTGGAGTACAAAAAAGCCTACAGCACCTGGTATTCCCAGGCAGTCTTCCATCCAGGTACTAACTAGGCCCGACACTGCTTAGCTTCTGAGATCAGACGAGATCCGGCACATTCAGTGTGGTGTGGCCGTAGGCTCTGGGCCTAGTGAGTTTTGTACTTTTAAGCATCTAGTCGGCTAGACCTTGCAGTTTTAAAAGGCAATTGAGAAAGGGCTCACTTCCTGAACTTGGAGCACAAAAAAGCCTACAGCACCTGGTATTCCCAGACGGTCTCCCATCCAGGTACTAACTAGGCCTGACACTGCTTAACTTCCGAGATCAGTCGAGATCGGGTGCATTCAGTGTGGTGTGGCCGTAGGCTCTAGGAATGCTAAGAATATTACTCTTATGCATTTGCATTTAGTAAGCTAAGCCATGCAGCCACTTGCAACATGATACCACGCTCATCGCTCGATCAGGCGAGATATATAAGACTGGTGGGCCCATTCAGGACTCCTATGTCTGGTAGGATAACTTTAATCCATCCATCCTGTGTCTGTTGCAGGGAGGTGGAGAGAACAATCAACACAATAATGGTTTTCTTTCATGCCTCTTGAAGGACTCAATATTCTCTGTACTGCATTACATGTGAAAGTCGATTTATTACCCATGAACACACTACCTGTATGCTAATTCTATGTAAAAAGGTAGCTCCAGCCCTCATGATGTTGTCCAACATTTCCGCTATAAAACGGGATACAATTATTTTGGAAACATACCAAATTTGAAAAATAATTGAGAAGTTGCGCAATTACTAATCATGGAGCACAAAAAAAGCCTACAGCACCTGGTATTCCCAGGCAGTCTCCCATCCAGGTACTAACTAGGCCTGACACTGCTTAACTTCCGAGATCAGACGAGATCGGGTGCATTCAGTGTGGTGTGGCCGTAGGCTCTAGGAATGCTAAGAATATTACTCTTATGCATTTGCATTTAGTAAGCTAAGCCATGCAGCCACTTGCAACATGATACCACGCTCATCGCTCGATCAGGCTCGATCAGGCGAGATATATAAGACTGGTGGGCCCATTCAGGACTCCTATGTCTGGTAGGATAACTTTAATTCATCCATCCTGTGTCTGTTGCAGGGAGATGGAGAGAACAATCAACACAATAATGGTTTTCTTTCATGCCTCTTGAAGGACTCAATATTCTCTGTACTGCATTACATGTGAAAGTCGATTTATTACCCATGAACACACTACCTGTATGCTAATTCTATGTAAAAAGGTAGCTCCAGCCCTCATGATGTTGTCCAACATTTCCGCTATAAAACGGGATACAATTATTTTGGAAACATACCAAATTTGAAAAATAATTGAGAAGTTGCGCAATTACTAATCATGGAGCACAAAAAAAGCCTACAGCACCTGGTATTCCCAGGCAGTCTCCCATCCAGGTACTAACTAGGCCCGACCCTGCTTAGCTTCCGAGATCGGGTGCATTCAGTGTGGTGTGGCCGTAGGCTCTGGGCCTAGTGAGTTTGTACTTTTAAGCATCTAGTCGGCTAGACCTTGCAGTTTTGAAAGGCAATTGTGAAATGGCTCACTTCCTGAACTTGGAGCACAAAAAAGCCTACAGCACCTGGTATTCCCAGGTGGTCTCCCATCCAGGTACTAACTAGGCCCGACACTGCTTAGCTTCCGAGATCAGACGAGATCGGGCGCATTCAGTGTGGTGTGGCCGTAGGCTCTGGGCCTAGTGAGTTTTGTACTTTTAAGCATCTAGTCAGCTAGACCTTGCAGTTTTGAAAGGCAATTGAGAA
>NW_027182325.1:1165000-1167500 GCF_040938575.1 Ambystoma mexicanum | reverse complement strand
CTAGTGAGTGTTGTACTTTTAAGCATCTAGTCGGCTAGACCTTGCAGTTTTAAAAGGCAATTGAGAAAGGGCTCACTTCCTGAACTTGGAGCACAAAAAAGCCTACAGCACCTGGTATTCCCAGGCGGTCTCCCATCCAGGTACTAACTAGGCCTGACACTGCTTAACTTCCGAGATCAGACGAGATCGGGTGCATTCAGTGTGGTGTGGCCGTAGGCTCTAGGAATGCTAAGAATATTACTCTTATGCATTTGCATTTAGTAAGCTAAGCCATGCAGCCACTTGCAACATGATACCACGCTCATCGCTCGATCAGGCTCGATCAGGCGAGATATATAAGACTGGTGGGCCCATTCAGGACTCCTATGTCTGGTAGGATAACTTTAATTCATCCATCCTGTGTCTGTTGCAGGGAGGTGGAGAGAACAATCAACACAATAATGGTTTTCTTTCATGCCTCTTGAAGGACTCAATATTCTCTGTACTGCATTACATGTGAAAGTCGATTTATTACCCATGAACACACTACCTGTATGCTAATTCTATGTAAAAAGGTAGCTCCAGCCCTCATGATGTTGTCCAACATTTCCGCTATAAAACGGGATACAATTATTTTGGAAACATACCAAATTTGAAAAATAATTGAGAAGTTGCGCAATTACTAATCATGGAGCACAAAAAAGCCTACAGCACCTGGTATTCCCAGGCAGTCTCCCATCCAGGTACTAACTAGGCCTGACCCTGCTTAGCTTCCGAGATCGGGCACATTCAGTGTGGTGTGGCCGTAGGCTCTGGGCCTAGTGAGTTTTGTACTTTTAAGCATCTAGTCGGCTAGACCTTGCAGTTTTAAAAGGCAATTGAGAAAGGGCTCACTTCCTGAACTTGGAGCACAAAAAAGCCTACAGCACCTGGTATTCCCAGGCGGTCTCCCATCCAGGTACTAACTAGGCCTGACACTGCTTAACTTCCGAGATCAGACGAGATCGGGTGCATTCAGTGTGGTGTGGCCGTAGGCTCTAGGAATGCTAAGAATATTACTCTTATGCATTGGCATTTAGTAAGCTAAGCCATGCAGCCACTTGCAACATGATACCACGCTCATCGCTCGATCAGGCTCGATCAGGCGAGATATATAAGACTGGTGGGCCCATTCAGGACTCCTATGTCTGGTAGGATAACTTTAATTCATCCATCCTGTGTCTGTTGCAGGGAGGTGGAGAGAACAATCAACACAATAATGGTTTTCTTTCATGCCTCTTGAAGGACTCAATATTCTCTGTACTGCATTACATGTGAAAGTCGATTTATTACCCATGAACACACTGCCTGTATGCTAATTCTATGTAAAAAGGTAGCTCCAGCCCTCATGATGTTGTCCAACATTTCCGCTATAAAACGGGATACAATTATTTTGGAAACATACCAAATTTGAAAAATAATTGAGAAGTTGCGCAATTACTAATCATGGAGCACAAAAAAGCCTACAGCACCTGGTATTCCCAGGCAGTCTCCCATCCAGGTACTATCTAGGCCTGACCCTGCTTAGCTTCCGAGATCGGGCACATTCAGTGTGGTGTGGCCGTAGGCTCTGGGCCTAGTGAGTTTTGTACTTTTAAGCATCTAGTCGGCTAGACCTTGCAGTTTTGAAAGGCAATTGTGAAATGGCTCACTTCCTGAACTTGGAGCACAAAAAAGCCTACAGCACCTGGTATTCCCAGGTGGTCTCCCATCCAGGTACTAACTAGGCCCGACACTGCTTAGCTTCCGAGATCAGACGAGATCGGGCGCAATCAGTGTGGTGTGGCCGTAGGCTCTGGGCCTAGTGAGTTTTGTACTTTTAAGCATCTAGTCAGCTAGACCTTGCAGTTTTGAAAGGCAATTGAGAAATGGCTCACTTCCTGAACTTGGAGCACAAAAAAGCCTACAGCACCTGGTATTCCCAGGCGGTCTCCCATCCAGGTACTAACGAGGCCCGACACTGCTTAGCTTCCGAGATCAGACGAGATCGGGCGCAATCAGTGTGGTGTGGCCGTAGGCTCTGGGCCTTGTGAGTTTTGTACTTTTAAGCATCTAGTCAGCTAGACCTTGCAATTTTGAAAGGCAATTGAGAAATGGCTCACTTCCTGAACTTGGAGCACAAAAAAGCCTACAGCACCTGGTATTCCCAGGCGGTCTCCCATCCAGGTACTAACGAGGCCTGACACTGCTTAGCTTCCGAGATCAGACGAGATCGGGCGCATTCAGTGTGGTGTGGCCGTAGGCTCTGGTTCTTGTGAGTTTTGTACTTTTAAGCATCTAGTCGGCTAGACCTTGCAGTTTTGAAAGGCAATTGAGAAATGGCTCACTTCCTGAACTTGGAGTACAAAAAAGCCTACAGCACCTGGTATTCCCAGGCGGTCTTCCATCCAGGTACTAACTAGGCCCGACACTGCTTAGCTTCTGAGATCAGACGAGATCAGGCACATTCAGTGTGGTGTGGCCGTAGGCTCTGGGCCTAGTG
>NW_027182325.1:1150000-1155000 GCF_040938575.1 Ambystoma mexicanum | reverse complement strand
CCGAGATCAGTCGAGATCGGGTGCATTCAGTGTGGTGTGGCCGTAGGCTCTAGGAATGCTAAGAATATTACTCTTATGCATTTGCATTTAGTAAGCTAAGCCATGCAGCCACTTGCAACATGATACCACGCTCATCGCTCGATCAGGCTCGATCAGGCGAGATATATAAGACTGGTGGGCCCATTCAGGACTCCTATGTCTGGTAGGATAACTTTAATTCATCCATCCTGTGTCTGTTGCAGGGAGGTGGAGAGAACAATCAACACAATAATGGTTTTCTTTCATGCCTCTTGAAGGACTCAATATTCTCTGTACTGCATTACATGTGAAAGTCGATTTATTACCCATGAATACACTACCTGTATGCTAATTCTATGTAAAAAGGTAGCTCCAGCCCTCATGATGTTGTCCAACATTTCCGCTATAAAACGGGATACAATTATTTTGGAAACATACCAAATTTGAAAAATAATTGAGAAGTTGCGCAATTACTAATCATGGAGCACAAAAAAAGCCTACAGCACCTGGTATTCCCAGGCAGTCTCCCATCCAGGTACTAACTAGGCCCGACCCTGCTTAGCTTCCGAGATCGGGTGCATTCAGTGTGGTGTGGCCGTAGGCTCTGGGCCTAGTGAGTTTGTACTTTTAAGCATCTAGTCGGCTAGACCTTGCAGTTTTGAAAGGGAATTGTGAAATGGCTCACTTCCTGAACTTGGAGCACAAAAAAGCCTACAGCACCTGATATTCCCAGGTGGTCTCCCATCCAGGTACTAACTAGGCCCGACACTGCTTAGCTTCCGAGATCAGACGAGATCGGGCGCATTCAGTGTGGTGTGGCCGTAGACTCTGGGCCTAGTGAGTTTTGTACTTTTAAGCATCTAGTCGGCTAGACCTTGCAGTTTTGAAAGGCAATTGAGAAATGGCTCACTTCCTGAACTTGGAGCACAAAAAAGCCTACAGCACCTGGTATTCCCAGGTGGTCTCCCATCCAGGTACTAACTAGGCCCGACACTGCTTAGCTTCCGAGATCGGGCGCAATCAGTGTGGTGTGGCCGTAGGCTCTGGTTCTTGTGAGTTTTGTACTTTTAAGCATCTAGTCGGCTAGACCTTGCAATTGTGAAATGGCTCACTTCCTGAACTTGGAGCACAAAAAAGCCTACAGCACCTGGTATTCCCAGGTGGTCTCCCATCCGGGTACTAACTAGGCCCGACACTGCTTAGCTTCCGAGATCAGACGAGATCGGGCGCATTCAGTGTGGTGTGGCCGTAGGCTCTGGGCCTAGTGAGTTTTGTACTTTTAAGCATCTAGTCGGCTAGACCTTGCAGTTTTGAAAGGCAATTGAGAAATGGCTCACTTCCTGAACTTGGAGCACAAAAAAGCCTACAGCACCTGGTATTCCCAGGTGGTCTCCCATCCAGGTACTAACTAGGCCGGACACTGCTTAGCTTCCGAGATCAGACGAGATCGGGCGCAATCAGTGTGGTGTGGCCGTAGGCTCTGGGCCTAGTGAGTTTTGTACTTTTAAGCATCTAGTCAGCTAGACCTTGCAGTTTTGAAAGGCAATTGAGAAATGGCTCACTTCCTGAACTTGGAGCACAAAAAAGCCTACAGCACCTGGTATTCCCAGGCGGTCTCCCATCCAGGTACTAACGAGGCCCGACACTGCTTAGCTTCCGAGATCAGACGAGATCGGGCGCATTCAGTGTGCTGTGGCCGTAGGCTCTGGTTCTTGTGAGTTTTGTACTTTTAAGCATCTAGTCGGCTAGACCTTGCAGTTTTGAAAGGCAATTGAGAAATGGCTCACTTGCTGAACTTGGAGTACAAAAAAGCCTACAGCACCTGGTATTCCCAGGCGGTCTTCCATCCAGGTACTAACTAGGCCCAACACTGCTTAGCTTCTGAGATCAGACGAGATCAGGCACATTCAGTGTGGTGTGGGCGTAGGCTCTGGGCCTAGTGAGTTTTGTACTTTTAAGCATCTAGTCGGCTAGACCTTGCAGTTTTAAAAGGCAATTGAGAAAGGGCTCACTTCCTGAACTTGGAGCACAAAAAAGCCTACAGCACCTGGTATTCCCAGGCGGTCTCCCATCCAGGTACTAACTAGGCCTGACACTGCTTAACTTCCGAGATCAGTCGAGATCGGGTGCATTCAGTGTGGTGTGGCCGTAGGCTCTAGGAATGCTAAGAATATTACTGTTATGCATTTGCATTTAGTAAGCTAAGCCATGCAGCCACTTGCAACATGATACCACGCTCATCGCTCGATCAGGCTCGATCAGGCGAGATATATAAGACTGGTGGGCCCATTCAGGACTCCTATGTCTGGTAGGATAACTTTAATTCATCCATCCTGTGTCTGTTGCAGGGAGGTGGAGAGAACAATCAACACAATAATGGTTTTCTTTCATGCCTCTTGAAGGACTCAATATTCTCTGTACTGCATTACATGTGAAAGTCGATTTATTACCCATGAACACACTACCTGTATGCTAATTCTATGTAAAAAGGTAGCTCCAGCCCTCATGATGTTGTCCAACATTTCCGCTATAAAACGGGATACAATTATTTTGGAAACATACCAAATTTGAAAAATAATTGAGAAGTTGCGCAATTACTAATCATGGAGCACAAAAAAGCCTACAGCACCTGGTATTCCCAGGCAGTCTCCCATCCAGGTACTAACTAGGCCTGACCCTGCTTAGCTTCCGAGATCTGGCGCATTCAGTGTGGTGTGGCCGTAGGCTCTGGGCCTAGTGAGTTTTGTACTTTTAAGCATCTAGTCGGCTAGACCTTGCAGTTTTGAAAGGCAATTGTGAAATGGCTCACTTCCTGAACTTGGAGCACAAAAAAGCCTACAGCACCTGGTATTCCCAGGTGGTCTCCCATCCAGGTACTAACTAGGCCCGACACTGCTTAGCTTCCGAGATCAGACGAGATCGGGCGCAATCAGTGTGGTGTGGCCGTAGGCTCTGGGCCTAGTGAGTTTTGTACTTTTAAGCATCTAGTCAGCTAGACCTTGCAGTTTTGAAAGGCAATTGAGAAATGGCTCACTTCCTGAACTTGGAGCACAAAAAAGCCTACAGCATCTGGTATTCCCAGGCGGTCTCCCATCCAGGTACTAACGAGGCCCGACACTGCTTAGCTTCCGAGATCAGACGAGATCGGGCGCAATCAGTGTGGTGTGGCCGTAGGCTCTGGGCCTAGTGAGTTTTGTACTTTTAAGCATCTAGTCAGCTAGACCTTGCAATTTTGAAAGGCAATTGAGAAATGGCTCACTTCCTGAACTTGGAGCACAAAAAAGCCTACAGCACCTGGTATTCCCAGGCGGTCTCCCATCCAGGTACTAACGAGGCCCGACACTGCTTAGCTTCCGAGATCAGACGAGATCGGGCGCATTCAGTGTGCTGTGGCCGTAGGCTCTGGTTCTTGTGAGTTTTGTACTTTTAAGCATCTAGTCGGCTAGACCTTGCAGTTTTGAAAGGCAATTGAGAAATGGCTCACTTCCTGAACTTGGAGTACAAAAAAGCCTACAGCACCTGGTATTCCCAGGCGGTCTTCCATCCAGGTACTAACTAGGCCCGACACTGCTTAGCTTCTGAGATCAGACGAGATCAGGCACATTCAGTGTGGTGTGGCCGTAGGCTCTGGGCCTAGTGAGTTTTGTACTTTTAAGCATCTAGTCGGCTAGACCTTGCAGTTTTAAAAGGCAATTGAGAAAGGGCTCACTTCCTGAACTTGGAGCACAAAAAAGCCTACAGCACCTGGTATTCCCAGGCGGTCTCCCATCCAGGTACTAACTAGGCCTGACACTGCTTAACTTCCGAGATCAGTCGAGATCGGGTGCATTCAGTGTGGTGTGGTCGTAGGCTCTAGGAATGCTAAGAATATTACTCTTATGCATTTGCATTTAGTAAGCTAAGCCATGCAGCCACTTGCAACATGATACCACGCTCATCGCTCGATCAGGCTCGATCAGGCGAGATATATAAGACTGGTGGGCCCATTCAGGACTCCTATGTCTGGTAGGATAACTTTAATTCATCCATCCTGTGTCTGTTGCAGGGAGGTGGAGAGAACAATCAACACAATAATGGTTTTCTTTCATGCCTCTTGAAGGACTCAATATTCTCTGTACTGCATTACATGTGAAAGTTGATTTATTACCCATGAACACACTACCTGTATGCTAATTCTATGTAAAAAGGTAGCTCCAGCCCTCATGATGTTGTCCAACATTTCCGCTATAAAACGGGATACAATTATTTTGGAAACATACCAAATTTGAAAAATAATTGAGAAGTTGCGCAATTACTAATCATGGAGCACAAAAAAAGCCTACAGCACCTGGTATTCCCAGGCAGTCTCCCATCCAGGTACTAACTAGGCCCGACCCTGCTTAGCTTCCGAGATCGGGCGCATTCAGTGTGGTGTGGCCGTAGGCTCTGGGCCTAGTGAGTTTGTACTTTTAAGCATCTAGTCGGCTAGACCTTGCAGTTTTGAAAGGCAATTGTGAAATGGCTCACTTCCTGAACTTGGAGCACAAAAAAGCCTACAGCACCTGATATTCCCAGGTGGTCTCCCATCCAGGTACTAACTAGGCCCGACACTGCTTAGTTTCCGAGATCAGACGAGATCGGGCGCATTCAGTGTGGTGTGGCCGTAGGCTCTGGGCCTAGTGAGTTTTGTACTTTTAAGCATCTAGTCGGCTAGACCTTGCAGTTTTGAAAGGCAATTGAGAAATGGCTCATTTCCTGAACTTGGAGTACAAAAAAGCCTACAGCACCTGGTATTCCCAGGCGGTCTCCCATCCAGGTACTAACTAGGCCCGACACTGCTTAGCTTCTGAGATCAGACGAGATCAGGCGCATTCAGTGTGGTGTGGCCGTAGGCTCTGGGCCTAGTGAGTGTTGTACTTTTAAGCATCTAGTCGGCTAGACCTTGCAGTTTTAAAAGGCAATTGAGAAAGGGCTCACTTCCTGAACTTGGAGCACAAAAAAGC
>NW_027182325.1:1142500-1147500 GCF_040938575.1 Ambystoma mexicanum | reverse complement strand
CACCTGGTATTCCCAGGCGGTCTCCCATCCAGGTACTAACGAGGCCCGACACTGCTTAGCTTCCGAGACCAGACGAGATTGGGCGCATTCAGTGTGGTGTGGCCGTAGGCTCTGGTTCTTGTGAGTTTTGTACTTTTAAGCATCTAGTCGGCTAGACCTTGCAGTTTTGAAAGGCAATTGAGAAATGGCTCACTTCCTGAACTTGGAGTACAAAAAAGCCTACAGCACCTGGTATTCCCAGGCGGTCTTCCATCCAGGTACTAACTAGGCCCGACACTGCTTAGCTTCTGAGATCAGACGAGATCAGGCACATTCAGTGTGGTGTGGCCGTAGGCTCTGGGCCTAGTGAGTTTTGTACTTTTAAGCATCTAGTCGGCTAGACCTTGCAGTTTTAAAAGGCAATTGAGAAAGGGCTCACTTCCTGAACTTGGAGCACAAAAAAGCCTACAGCACCTGGTATTCCCAGGCGGTCTCCCATCCAGGTACTAACTAGGCCTGACACTGCTTAACTTCCGAGATCAGTCGAGATCGGGTGCATTCAGTGTGGTGTGGTCGTAGGCTCTAGGAATGCTAAGAATATTACTCTTATGCATTTGCATTTAGTAAGCTAAGCCATGCAGCCACTTGCAACATGATACCACGCTCATCGCTCGATCAGGCTCGATCAGGCGAGATATATAAGACTGGTGGGCCCATTCAGGACTCCTATGTCTGGTAGGATAACTTTAATTCATCCATCCTGTGTCTGTTGCAGGGAGGTGGAGAGAACAATCAACACAATAATGGTTTTCTTTCATGCCTCTTGAAGGACTCAATATTCTCTGTACTGCATTACATGTGAAAGTTGATTTATTACCCATGAACACACTACCTGTATGCTAATTCTATGTAAAAAGGTAGCTCCAGCCCTCATGATGTTGTCCAACATTTCCGCTATAAAACGGGATACAATTATTTTGGAAACATACCAAATTTGAAAAATAATTGAGAAGTTGCGCAATTACTAATCATGGAGCACAAAAAAAGCCTACAGCACCTGGTATTCCCAGGCAGTCTCCCATCCAGGTACTAACTAGGCCCGACCCTGCTTAGCTTCCGAGATCGGGCGCATTCAGTGTGGTGTGGCCGTAGGCTCTGGGCCTAGTGAGTTTGTACTTTTAAGCATCTAGTCGGCTAGACCTTGCAGTTTTGAAAGGCAATTGTGAAATGGCTCACTTCCTGAACTTGGAGCACAAAAAAGCCTACAGCACCTGGTATTCCCAGGTGGTCTCCCATCCAGGTACTAACTAGGCCCTACACTGCTTAGTTTCCGAGATCAGACGAGATCGGGCGCATTCAGTGTGGTGTGGCCGTAGGCTCTGGGCCTAGTGAGTTTTGTACTTTTAAGCATCTAGTCGGCTAGACCTTGCAGTTTTGAAAGGCAATTGAGAAATGGCTCATTTCCTGAACTTGGAGTACAAAAAAGCCTACAGCACCTGGTATTCCCAGGCGGTCTCCCATCCAGGTACTAACTAGGCCCGACACTGCTTAGCTTCTGAGATCAGACGAGATCAGGCGCATTCAGTGTGGTGTGGCCGTAGGCTCTGGGCCTAGTGAGTGTTGTACTTTTAAGCATCTAGTCGGCTAGACCTTGCAGTTTTAAAAGGCAATTGAGAAAGGGCTCACTTCCTGAACTTGGAGCACAAAAAAGCCTACAGCACCTGGTATTCCCAGGCGGTCTCCCATCCAGGTACTAACTAGGCCTGACACTGCTTAACTTCCGAGATCAGACGAGATCGGGTGCATTCAGTGTGGTGTGGCCGTTGGCTCTAGGAATGCTAAGAATATTACTCTTATGCATTTGCATTTAGTAAGCTAAGCCATGCAGCCACTTGCAACATGATACCACGCTCATCGCTCGATCAGGCTCGATCAGGCGAGATATATAAGACTGGTGGGCCCATTCAGGACTCCTATGTCTGGGAGGATAACTTTAATTCATCCATCCTGTGTCTGTTGCAGGGAGGTGGAGAGAACAATCAACACAATAATGGTTTTCTTTCATGCCTCTTGAAGGACTCAATATTCTCTGTACTGCATTACATGTGAAAGTCGATTTATTACCCATGAACACACTACCTGTATGCTAATTCTATGTAAAAAGGTAGCTCCAGCCCTCATGATGTTGTCCAACATTTCCGCTATAAAACGGGATACAATTATTTTGGAAACATACCAAATTTGAAAAATAATTGAGAAGTTGCGCAATTACTAATCATGGAGCACAAAAAAGCCTACAGCACCTGGTATTCCCAGGCAGTCTCCCATCCAGGTACTAACTAGGCCTGACCCTGCTTAGCTTCCGAGATCGGGCACATTCAGTGTGGTGTGGCCGTAGGCTCTGGGCCTAGTGAGTTTTGTACTTTTAAGCATCTAGTCGGCTAGACCTTGCAGTTTTGAAAGGCAATTGTGAAATGGCTCACTTCCTGAACTTGGAGCACAAAAAAGCCTACAGCACCTGGTATTCCCAGGTGGTCTCCCATCCAGGTACTAACTAGGCCCGACACTGCTTAGCTTCCGAGATCAGACGAGATCGGGCGCAATCAGTGTGGTGTGGCCGTAGGCTCTGGGCCTAGTGAGTTTTGTACTTTTAAGCATCTAGTCAGCTAGACCTTGCAGTTTTGAAAGGCAATTTAGAAATGGCTCACTTCCTGAACTTGGAGCACAAAAAAGCCTACAGCACCTGGTATTCCCAGGCGGTCTCCCATCCAGGTACTAACGAGGCCCGACACTGCTTAGCTTCCGAGATCAGACGAGATCGGGCGCATTCAGTGTGGTGTGGCCGTAGGCTCTGGTTCTTGTGAGTTTTGTACTTTTAAGCATCTAGTCGGCTAGACCTTGCAGTTTTGAAAGGCAATTGAGAAATGGCTCACTTCCTGAACTTGGAGTACAAAAAAGCCTACAGCACCTGGTATTCCCAGGCGGTCTTCCATCCAGGTACTAACTAGGCCCGACACTGCTTAGCTTCTGAGATCAGACGAGATCAGGCACATTCAGTGTGGTGTGGCCGTAGGCTCTGGGCCTAGTGAGTTTTGTACTTTTAAGCATCTAGTCGGCTAGACCTTGCAGTTTTAAAAGGCAATTGAGAAAGGGCTCACTTCCTGAACTTGGAGCACAAAAAAGCCTACAGCACCTGGTATTCCCAGGCGGTCTCCCATCCAGGTACTAACTAGGTCTGACACTGCTTAACTTCCGAGATCAGTCGAGATCGGGTGCATTCAGTGTGGTGTGGCCGTAGGCTCTAGGAATGCTAAGAATATTACTCTTATGCATTTGCATTTAGTAAGCTAAGCCATGCAGCCACTTGCAACATGATACCACGCTCATCGCTCGATCAGGCTCGATCAGGCGAGATATATAAGACTGGTGGGCCCATTCAGGACTCCTATGTCTGGTAGGATAACTTTAATTCATCCATCCTGTGTCTGTTGCAGGGAGGTGGAGAGAACAATCAACACAATAATGGTTTTCTTTCATGCCTCTTGAAGGACTCAATATTCTCTGTACTGCATTACATGTGAAAGTCGATTTATTACCCATGAACACACTACCTGTATGCTAATTCTATGTAAAAAGGTAGCTCCAGCCCTCATGATGTTGTCCAACATTTCCGCTATAAAACGGGATACAATTATTTTGGAAACATACCAAATTTGAAAAATAATTGAGAAGTTGCGCAATTACTAATCATGGAGCACAAAAAAGCCTACAGCACCTGGTATTCCCAGGCAGTCTCCCATCCAGGTACTAACTAGGCCTGACCCTGCTTAGCTTCCGAGATCGGGCGCATTCAGTGTGGTGTGGCCGTAGGCTCTGGGCCTAGTGAGTTTTGTACTTTTAAGCATCTAGTCGGCTAGACCTTGCAGTTTTGAAAGGCAATTGTGAAATGGCTCACTTCCTGAACTTGGAGCACAAAAAAGCCTACAGCACCTGGTATTCCCAGGTGGTCTCCCATCCAGGTACTAACTAGGCCCGACACTGCTTAGCTTCCGAGATCAGACGAGATCGGGCGCAATCAGTGTGGTGTGGCCGTAGGCTCTGGGCCTAGTGAGTTTTGTACTTTTAAGCATCTAGTCAGCTAGACCTTGCAGTTTTGAAAGGCAATTGAGAAATGGCTCACTTCCTGAACTTGGAGCACAAAAAAGCCTACAGCACCTGGTATTCCCAGGCGGTCTCCCATCCAGGTACTAACGAGGCCCGACACTGCTTAGCTTCCGAGATCAGACGAGATCGGGCGCATTCAGTGTGGTGTGGCCGTAGGCTCTGGTTCTTGTGAGTTTTGTACTTTTAAGCATCTAGTCGGCTAGACCTTGCAGTTTTGAAAGGCAATTGAGAAATGGCTCACTTCCTGAACTTGGAGTACAAAAAAGCCTACAGCACCTGGTATTCCCAGGCGGTCTTCCATCCAGGTACTAACTAGGCCCGACACTGCTTAGCTTCTGAGATCAGACGAGATCAGGCACATTCAGTGTGGTGTGGCCGTAGGCTCTGGGCCTAGTGAGTTTTGTACTTTTAAGCATCTAGTCGGCTAGACCTTGCAGTTTTAAAAGGCAATTGAGAAAGGGCTCACTTCCTGAACTTGGAGCACAAAAAAGCCTACAGCACCTGGTATTCCCAGGCGGTCTCCCATCCAGGTACTAACTAGGCCTGACACTGCTTAACTTCCGAGATCAGATGAGATCGGGTGCATTCAGTGTGGTGTGGCCGTAGGCTCTAGGAATGCTAAGAATATTACTCTTATGCATTTGCATTTAGTAAGCTAAGCCATGCAGCCACTTGCAACATGATACCACGCTCATCGCTCGATCAGGCTCGATCAGGCGAGATATATAAGACTGGTGGGCCCATTCAGGACTCCTATGTCTGGTAGGATAACTTTAATTCATCCATCCTGTGTCTGTTGCAGGGAGGTGGAGAGAACAATCAACACAATAATGGTTTTCTTTCATGCCTCTTGAAGG
>NW_027182325.1:1130000-1132500 GCF_040938575.1 Ambystoma mexicanum | reverse complement strand
GTGTGGTGTCGCCGTAGGCTCTGGGCCTAGTGAGTTTTGTACTTTTAAGCATCTAGTCGGCTAGACCTTGCAGTTTTAAAAGGCAATTGAGAAAGGGCTCACTTCCTGAACTTGGAGCACAAAAAAGCCTACAGCACCTGGTATTCCCAGGCGGTCTCCCATCCAGGTACTAACTAGGCCTGACACTGCTTAACTTCCGAGATCAGTCGAGATCGGGTGCATTCAGTGTGGTGTGGCCGTAGGCTCTAGGAATGCTAAGAATATTACTCTTATGCATTTGCATTTAGTAAGCTAAGCCATGCAGCCACTTGCAACATGATACCACGCTCATCGCTCGATCAGGCTCGATCAGGCGAGATATATAAGACTGGTGGGCCCATTCAGGACTCCTATGTCTGGTAGGATAACTTTAATTCATCCATCCTGTGTCTGTTGCAGGGAGGTGGAGAGAACAATCAACACAATAATGGTTTTCTTTCATGCCTCTTGAAGGACTCAATATTCTCTGTACTGCATTACATGTGAAAGTCGATTTATTACCCATGAACACACTACCTGTATGCTAATTCTATGTAAAAAGGTAGCTCCAGCCCTCATGATGTTGTCCAACATTTCCGCTATAAAACGGGATACAATTATTTTGGAAACATACCAAATTTGAAAAATAATTGAGAAGTTGCGCAATTACTAATCATGGAGCACAAAAAAGCCTACAGCACCTGGTATTCCCAGGCAGTCTCCCATCCAGGTACTAACTAGGCCTGACCCTGCTTAGCTTCCGAGATCGGGCGCATTCAGTGTGGTGTGGCCGTAGGCTCTGGGCCTAGTGAGTTTTGTACTTTTAAGCATCTAGTCGGCTAGACCTTGCAGTTTTGAAAGGCAATTGTGAAATGGCTCACTTCCTGAACTTGGAGCACAAAAAAGCCTACAGCACCTGGTATTCCCAGGTGGTCTCCCATCCAGGTACTAACTAGGCCCGACACTGCTTAGCTTCCGAGATCAGACGAGATCTGGCGCAATCAGTGTGGTGTGGCCGTAGGCTCTGGGCCTAGTGAGTTTTGTACTTTTAAGCATCTAGTCAGCTAGACCTTGCAGTTTTGAAAGGCAATTGAGAAATGGCTCACTTCCTGAACTTGGAGCACAAAAAAGCCTACAGCACCTGGTATTCCCAGGCGGTCTCCCATCCAGGTACTAACGAGGCCCGACACTGCTTAGCTTCCGAGATCAGACGAGATCGGGCGCAATCAGTGTGGTGTGGCCGTAGGCTCTGGGCCTAGTGAGTTTTGTACTTTTAAGCATCTAGTCAGCTAGACCTTGCAATTTTGAAAGGCAATTGAGAAATGGCTCACTTCCTGAACTTGGAGCACAAAAAAGCCTACAGCACCTGGTATTCCCAGGCGGTCTCCCATCCAAGTACTAACGAGGCCCGACACTGCTTAGCTTCTGAGATCAGACGAGATCGGGCGCATTCAGTGTGGTGTGGCCATAGGCTCTGGTTCTTGTGAGTTTTGTACTTTTAAGCATCTAGTCGGCTAGACCTTGCAGTTTTGAAAGGCAATTGAGAAATGGCTCACTTCCTGAACTTGGAGTACAAAAAAGCCTACAGCACCTGGTATTCCCAGGCGGTCTTCCATCCAGGTACTAACTAGGCCCGACACTGCTTAGCTTCTGAGATCAGACGAGATCAGGCACATTCAGTGTGGTGTGGCCGTAGGCTCTGGGCCTAGTGAGTTTTGTACTTTTAAGCATCTAGTCGGCTAGACCTTGCAGTTTTAAAAGGCAATTGAGAAAGGGCTCACTTCCTGAACTTGGAGCACAAAAAAGCCTACAGCACCTGGTATTCCCAGGCGGTCTCCCATCCAGGTACTAACTAGGCCTGACACTGCTTAACTTCCGAGATCAGACGAGATCGGGTGCATTCAGTGTGGTGTGGCCGTAGGCTCTAGGAATGCTAAGAATATTACTCTTATGCATTTGCATTTAGTAAGCTAAGCCATGCAGCCACTTGCAACATGATACCACGCTCATCGCTCGATCAGGCTCGATCAGGCGAGATATATAAGACTGGTGGGCCCATTCAGGACTCCTATGTCTGGTAGGATAACTTTAATTCATCCATCCTGTGTCTGTTGCAGGGAGGTGGAGAGAACAATCAACACAATAATGGTTTTCTTTCATGCCTCTTGAAGGACTCAATATTCTCTGTACTGCATTACATGTGAAAGTCGATTTATTACCCATGAACACACTACCTGTATGCTAATTCTATGTAAAAAGGTAGCTCCAGCCCTCATGATGTTGTCCAACATTTCCGCTATAAAACGGGATACAATTATTTTGGAAACATACCAAATTTGAAAAATAATTGAGAAGTTGCGCAATTACTAATCATGGAGCACAAAAAAGCCTACAGCACCTGGTATTCCCAGGCAGTCTCCCATCCAGGTACTAACTAGGCCTGACCCTGCTTAGCTTCCGAGATCGGGCACATTCAGTGTGG
>NW_027182325.1:1117500-1125000 GCF_040938575.1 Ambystoma mexicanum | reverse complement strand
CCATCCAGGTACTAACTAGGCCCGACACTGCTTAGCTTCTGAGATCAGACGAGATCAGGCACATTCAGTGTGGTGTCGCCGTAGGCTCTGGGCCTAGTGAGTTTTGTACTTTTAAGCATCTAGTCGGCTAGACCTTGCAGTTTTAAAAGGCAATTGAGAAAGGGCTCACTTCCTGAACTTGGAGCACAAAAAAGCCTACAGCACCTGGTATTCCCAGGCGGTCTCCCATCCAGGTACTAACTAGGCCTGACACTGCTTAACTTCCGAGATCAGTCGAGATCGGGTGCATTCAGTGTGGTGTGGCCGTAGGCTCTAGGAATGCTAAGAATATTACTCTTATGCATTTGCATTTAGTAAGCTAAGCCATGCAGCCACTTGCAACATGATACCACGCTCATCGCTCGATCAGGCTCGATCAGGCGAGATATATAAGACTGGTGGGCCCATTCAGGACTCCTATGTCTGGTAGGATAACTTTAATTCATCCATCCTGTGTCTGTTGCAGGGAGGTGGAGAGAACAATCAACACAATAATGGTTTTCTTTCATGCCTCTTGAAGGACTCAATATTCTCTGTACTGCATTACATGTGAAAGTCGATTTATTACCCATGAACACACTACCTGTATGCTAATTCTATGTAAAAAGGTAGCTCCAGCCCTCATGATGTTGTCCAACATTTCCGCTATAAAACGGGATACAATTATTTTGGAAACATACCAAATTTGAAAAATAATTGAGAAGTTGCGCAATTACTAATCATGGAGCACAAAAAAGCCTACAGCACCTGGTATTCCCAGGCAGTCTCCCATCCAGGTACTAACTAGGCCTGACCCTGCTTAGCTTCCGAGATCGGGCGCATTCAGTGTGGTGTGGCCGTAGGCTCTGGGCCTAGTGAGTTTTGTACTTTTAAGCATCTAGTCGGCTAGACCTTGCAGTTTTGAAAGGCAATTGTGAAATGGCTCACTTCCTGAACTTGGAGCACAAAAAAGCCTACAGCACCTGGTATTCCCAGGTGGTCTCCCATCCAGGTACTAACTAGGCCCGACACTGCTTAGCTTCCGAGATCAGACGAGATCTGGCGCAATCAGTGTGGTGTGGCCGTAGGCTCTGGGCCTAGTGAGTTTTGTACTTTTAAGCATCTAGTCAGCTAGACCTTGCAGTTTTGAAAGGCAATTGAGAAATGGCTCACTTCCTGAACTTGGAGCACAAAAAAGCCTACAGCACCTGGTATTCCCAGGCGGTCTCCCATCCAGGTACTAACGAGGCCCGACACTGCTTAGCTTCCGAGATCAGACGAGATCGGGCGCAATCAGTGTGGTGTGGCCGTAGGCTCTGGGCCTAGTGAGTTTTGTACTTTTAAGCATCTAGTCAGCTAGACCTTGCAATTTTGAAAGGCAATTGAGAAATGGCTCACTTCCTGAACTTGGAGCACAAAAAAGCCTACAGCACCTGGTATTCCCAGGCGGTCTCCCATCCAAGTACTAACGAGGCCCGACACTGCTTAGCTTCTGAGATCAGACGAGATCGGGCGCATTCAGTGTGGTGTGGCCATAGGCTCTGGTTCTTGTGAGTTTTGTACTTTTAAGCATCTAGTCGGCTAGACCTTGCAGTTTTGAAAGGCAATTGAGAAATGGCTCACTTCCTGAACTTGGAGTACAAAAAAGCCTACAGCACCTGGTATTCCCAGGCGGTCTTCCATCCAGGTACTAACTAGGCCCGACACTGCTTAGCTTCTGAGATCAGACGAGATCAGGCACATTCAGTGTGGTGTGGCCGTAGGCTCTGGGCCTAGTGAGTTTTGTACTTTTAAGCATCTAGTCGGCTAGACCTTGCAGTTTTAAAAGGCAATTGAGAAAGGGCTCACTTCCTGAACTTGGAGCACAAAAAAGCCTACAGCACCTGGTATTCCCAGGCGGTCTCCCATCCAGGTACTAACTAGGCCTGACACTGCTTAACTTCCGAGATCAGACGAGATCGGGTGCATTCAGTGTGGTGTGGCCGTAGGCTCTAGGAATGCTAAGAATATTACTCTTATGCATTTGCATTTAGTAAGCTAAGCCATGCAGCCACTTGCAACATGATACCACGCTCATCGCTCGATCAGGCTCGATCAGGCGAGATATATAAGACTGGTGGGCCCATTCAGGACTCCTATGTCTGGTAGGATAACTTTAATTCATCCATCCTGTGTCTGTTGCAGGGAGGTGGAGAGAACAATCAACACAATAATGGTTTTCTTTCATGCCTCTTGAAGGACTCAATATTCTCTGTACTGCATTACATGTGAAAGTCGATTTATTACCCATGAACACACTACCTGTATGCTAATTCTATGTAAAAAGGTAGCTCCAGCCCTCATGATGTTGTCCAACATTTCCGCTATAAAACGGGATACAATTATTTTGGAAACATACCAAATTTGAAAAATAATTGAGAAGTTGCGCAATTACTAATCATGGAGCACAAAAAAGCCTACAGCACCTGGTATTCCCAGGCAGTCTCCCATCCAGGTACTAACTAGGCCTGACCCTGCTTAGCTTCCGAGATCGGGCACATTCAGTGTGGTGTGGCCTTAGGCTCTGGGCCTAGTGAGTTTTGTACTTTTAAGCATCTAGTCGGCTAGACCTTGCAGTTTTGAAAGGCAATTGTGAAATGGCTCACTTCCTGAACTTGGAGCACAAAAAAGCCTACAGCACCTGGTATTCCCAGGTGGTCTCCCATCCAGGTACTAACTAGGCCCAACACTGCTTAGCTTCCGAGATCAGACGAGATCGGGCGCAATCAGTGTGGTGTGGCCGTAGGCTCTGGGCCTAGTGAGTTTTGTACTTTTAAGCATCTAGTCAGCTAGACCTTGCAGTTTTGAAAGGCAATTGAGAAATGGCTCACTTCCTGAACTTGGAGCACAAAAAAGCCTACAGCACCTGGTATTCCCAGGGGGTCTCCCATCCAGGTACTAACGAGGCCCGACACTGCTTAGCTTCCGAGATCAGACGAGATCGGGCGCACTCAGTGTGGTGTGGCCGTAGGCTCTGGTTCTTGTGAGTTTTGTACTTTTAAGCATCTAGTCGGCTAGACCTTGCAGTTTTGAAAGGCAATTGAGAAATGGCTCACTTCCTGAACTTGGAGTACAAAAAAGCCTACAGCACCTGGTATTCCCAGGCGGTCTTCCATCCAGGTACTAACTAGGCCCGACACTGCTTAGCTTCTGAGATCAGACGAGATCAGGCACATTCAGTGTGGTGTGGCCGTAGGCTCTGGGCCTAGTGAGTTTTGTACTTTTAAGCATCTAGTCGGCTAGACCTTGCAGTTTTAAAAGGCAATTGAGAAAGGGCTCACTTCCTGAACTTGGAGCACAAAAAAGCTTACAGCACCTGGTATTCCCAGGCGGTCTCCCATCCAGGTACTAACTAGGCCTGACACTGCTTAACTTCCGAGATCAGTCGAGATCGGGTGCATTCAGTGTGGTGTGGCCGTAGGCTCTAGGAATGCTAAGAATATTACTCTTATGCATTTGCATTTAGTAAGCTAAGCCATGCAGCCACTTGCAACATGATACCACGCTCATCGCTCGATCAGGCTCGATCAGGCGAGATATATAAGACTGGTGGGCCCATTCAGGACTCCTATGTCTGGTAGGATAACTTTAATTCATCCATCCTGTGTCTGTTGCAGGGAGGTGGAGAGAACAATCAACACAATAATGGTTTTCTTTCATGCCTCTTGAAGGACTCAATATTCTCTGTACTGCATTACATGTGAAAGTCGATTTATTACCCATGAACACACTACCTGTATGCTAATTCTATGTAAAAAGGTAGCTCCAGCCCTCATGATGTTGTCCAACATTTCCGCTATAAAACGGGATACAATTATTTTGGAAACATACCAAATTTGAAAAATAATTGAGAAGTTGCGCAATTACTAATCATGGAGCACAAAAAAGCCTACAGCACCTGGTATTCCCAGGCAGTCTCCCATCCAGGTACTAACTAGGCCTGACCCTGCTTAGCTTCCGAGATCGGGCACATTCAGTGTGGTGTGGCCGTAGGCTCTGGGCCTAGTGAGTTTTGTACTTTTAAGCATCTAGTCGGCTAGACCTTGCAGTTTTGAAAGGTAATTGTGAAATGGCTCACTTCCTGAACTTGGAGCACAAAAAAGCCTACAGCACCTGGTATTCCCAGGTGGTCTCCCATCCAGGTACTAACTAGGCCCGACACTGCTTAGCTTCCGAGATCAGACGAGATCGGGCGCAATCAGTGTGGTGTGGCCGTAGGCTCTGGGCCTAGTGAGTTTTGTACTTTTAAGCATCTAGTCAGCTAGACCTTGCAGTTTTGAAAGGCAATTGAGAAATGGCTCACTTCCTGAACTTGGAGCACAAAAAAGCCTACAGCACCTGGTATTCCCAGGGGGTCTCCCATCCAGGTACTAACGAGGCCCGACACTGCTTAGCTTCCGAGATCAGACGAGATCGGGCGCATTCAGTGTGGTGTGGCCGTAGGCTCTGGTTCTTGTGAGTTTTGTACTTTTAAGCATCTAGTCGGCTAGACCTTGCAGTTTTGAAAGGCAATTGAGAAATGGCTCACTTCCTGAACTTGGAGTACAAAAAAGCCTACAGCACCTGGTATTCCCAGGCGGTCTTCCATCCAGGTACTAACTAGGCCCGACACTGCTTAGCTTCTGAGATCAGACGAGATCAGGCACATTCAGTGTGGTGTGGCCGTAGGCTCTGGGCCTAGTGAGTTTTGTACTTTTAAGCATCTAGTCGGCTAGACCTTGCAGTTTTAAAAGGCAATTGAGAAAGGGCTCACTTCCTGAACTTGGAGCACAAAAAAGCCTACAGCACCTGGTATTCCCAGGCGGTCTCCCATCCAGGTACTAACTAGGCCTGACACTGCTTAACTTCCGAGATCAGTCGAGATCGGGTGCATTCAGTGTGGTGTGGCCGTAGGCTCTAGGAATGCTAAGAATATTACTCTTATGCATTTGCATTTAGTAAGCTAAGCCATGCAGCCACTTGCAACATGATACCACGCTCATCGCTCGATCAGGCTCGATCAGGCGAGATATATAAGACTGGTGGGCCCATTCAGGACTCCTATGTCTGGTAGGATAACTTTAATTCATCCATCCTGTGTCTGTTGCAGGGAGGTGGAGAGAACAATCAACACAATAATGGTTTTCTTTCATGCCTCTTGAAGGACTCAATATTCTCTGTACTGCATTACATGTGAAAGTCGATTTATTACCCATGAACACACTACCTGTATGCTAATTCTATGTAAAAAGGTAGCTCCAGCCCTCATGATGTTGTCCAACATTTCCGCTATAAAACGGGATACAATTATTTTGGAAACATACCAAATTTGAAAAATAATTGAGAAGTTGCGCAATTACTAATCATGGAGCACAAAAAAGCCTACAGCACCTGGTATTCCCAGGCAGTCTCCCATCCAGGTACTAACTAGGCCTGACCCTGCTTAGCTTCCGAGATCGGGCACATTCAGTGTGGTGTGGCCGTAGGCTCTGGGCCTAGTGAGTTTTGTACTTTTAAGCATCTAGTCGGCTAGACCTTGCAGTTTTGAAAGGTAATTGTGAAATGGCTCACTTCCTGAACTTGGAGCACAAAAAAGCCTACAGCACCTGGTATTCCCAGGTGGTCTCCCATCCAGGTACTAACTAGGCCCGACACTGCTTAGCTTCCGAGATCAGACGAGATCGGGCGCAATCAGTGTGGTGTGGCCGTAGGCTCTGGGCCTAGTGAGTTTTGTACTTTTAAGAATCTAGTCAGCTAGACCTTGCAGTTTTGAAAGGCAATTGAGAAATGGCTCACTTCCTGAACTTGGAGCACAAAAAAGCCTACAGCACCTGGTATTCCCAGGCGGTCTCCCATCCAGGTACTAACAAGGCCCGACACTGCTTAGCTTCCGAGATCAGACGAGATCGGGCGCATTCAGTGTGGTGTGGCCGTAGGCTCTGGTTCTTGTGAGTTTTGTACTTTTAAGCATCTAGTCGGCTAGACCTTGCAGTTTTGAAAGGCAATTGAGAAATGGCTCACTTCCTGAACTTGGAGTACAAAAAAGCCTACAGCACCTGGTATTCCCAGGCGGTCTTCCATCCAGGTACTAACTAGGCCCGACACTGCTTAGCTTCTGAGATTAGACGAGATCAGGCACATTCAGTGTGGTGTGGCCGTAGGCTCTGGGCCTAGTGAGTTTTGTACTTTTAAGCATCTAGTCGGCTAGACCTTGCAGTTTTAAAAGGCAATTGAGAAAGGGCTCACTTCCTGAACTTGGAGCACAAAAAAGCCTACAGCACCTGGTATTCCCAGGCGGTCTCCCATCCAGGTACTAACTAGGCCTGACACTGCTTAACTTCCGAGATCAGTCGAGATCGGGTGCATTCAGTGTGGTGTGGCCGTAGGCTCTAGGAATGCTAAGAATATTACTCTTATGCATTTGCATTTAGTAAGCTAAGCCATGCAGCCACTTGCAACATGATACCACGCTCATCGCTCGATCAGCGCTCGATCAGGCTCGATCAGGCGAGATATATAAGACTGGTGGGCCCATTCAGGACTCCTATGTCTGGTAGGATAACTTTAATTCATCCATCCTGTGTCTGTTGCAGGGAGGTGGAGAGAACAATCAACACAATAATGGTTTTCTTTCATGCCTCTTGAAGGACTCAATATTCTCTGTACTGCATTACATGTGAAAGTCGATTTATTACCCATGAACACACTACCTGTATGCTAATTCTATGTAAAAAGGTAGCTCCAGCCCTCATGATGTTGTCCAACATTTCCGCTATAAAACGGGATACAATTATTTTGGAAACATACCAAATTTGAAAAATAATTGAGAAGTTGCGCAATTACTAATCATGGAGCACAAAAAAAGCCTACAGCACCTGGTATTCCCAGGCAGTCTCCCATCCAGGTACTAACTAGGCCTGACACTGCTTAACTTCCGAGATCAGACGAGATCGGGTGCATTCAGTGTGGTGTGGCCGTAGGCTCTAGGAATGCTAAGAATATTACTCTTATGCATTTGCATTTAGTAAGCTAAGCCATGCAGCCACTTGCAACATGATACCACGCTCATCGCTCGATCAGGCTCGATCAGGCGAGATATATAAGACTGGTGGGCCCATTCAGGACTCCTATGTCTGGTAGGATAACTTTAATTCATCCATCCTGTGTCTGTTGCAGGGAGGTGGAGAGAACAATCAACACAATAATGGTTTTCTTTCATGCCTCTTGAAGGACTCAATATTCTCTGTACTGCATTACATGTGAAAGTCGATTTATTACCCATGAACACACTACCTGTATGCTAATTCTATGTAAAAAGGTAGCTCCAGCCCTCATGATGTTGTCCAACATTTCCGCTATAAAACGGGATACAATTATTTTGGAAACATACCAAATTTGAAAAATAATTGAGAAGTTGCGCAATTACTAATCATGGAGCACAAAAAAAGCCTACAGCACCTGGTA
>NW_027182325.1:1097500-1112500 GCF_040938575.1 Ambystoma mexicanum | reverse complement strand
CCCATCCAGGTACTAACTAGGCCTGACCCTGCTTAGCTTCCGAGATCGAGCACATTCAGTGTGGTGTGGCCGTAGGCTCTGGGCCTAGTGAGTTTTGTACTTTTAAGCATCTAGTCGGCTAGACCTTGCAGTTTTGAAAGGCAATTGTGAAATGGCTCACTTCCTGAACTTGGAGCACAAAAAAGCCTACAGCACCTGGTATTCCCAGGTGGTCTCCCATCCAGGTACTAACTAGGCCCGACACTGCTTAGTTTCCGAGATCAGACGCAATCAGCGTGGTGTGGCCGTAGGCTCTGGGCCTAGTGAGTTTTGTACTTTTAAGCATCTAGTCAGCTAGACCTTGCAGTTTTGAAAGGCAATTGAGAAATGGCTCACTTCCTGAACTTGGAGCACAAAAAAGGCTACAGCACCTGGTATTCCCAGGCGGTCTCCCATCCAGGTACTAACGAGGCCCGACACTGCTTAGCTTACGAGATCAGACGAGATCGGGCGCATTCAGTGTGGTGTGGCCGTAGGCTCTGGTTCTTGTGAGTTTTGTACTTTTAAGCATCTAGTCGGCTAGACCTTGCAGTTTTGAAAGGCAATTGAGAAATGGCTCACTTCCTGAACTTGGAGTACAAAAAAGCCTACAGCACCTGGTATTCCCAGGCGGTCTTCCATCCAGGTACTAACTAGGCCCGACACTGCTTAGCTTCTGAGATCAGACGAGATCAGGCACATTCAGTGTGGTGTGGCCGTAGGCTCCGGGCCTAGTGAGTTTTGTACTTTTAAGCATCTAGTCGGCTAGACCTTGCAGTTTTAAAAGGCAATTGAGAAAGGGCTCACTTCCTGAACTTGGAGCACAAAAAAGCCTACAGCACCTGGTATTCCCAGGCGGTCTCCCATCCAGGTACTAACTAGGCCTGACACTGCTTAACTTCCGAGATCAGTCGAGATCGGGTGCATTCAGTGTGGTGTGGCCGTAGGCTCTAGGAATGCTAAGAATATTACTCTTATGCATTTGCATTTAGTAAGCTAAGCCATGCAGCCACTTGCAACATGATACCACGCTCATCGCTCGATCAGGCTCGATCAGGCGAGATATATAAGACTGGTGGGCCCATTCAGGACTCCTATGTCTGGTAGGATAACTTTAATTCATCCATCCTGTGTCTGTTGCAGGGAGGTGGAGAGAACAATCAACACAATAATGGTTTTCTTTCATGCCTCTTGAAGGACTCAATATTCTCTGTACTGCATTACATGTGAAAGTCGATTTATTACCCATGAACACACTACCTGTATGCTAATTCTATGTAAAAAGGTAGCTCCAGCCCTCATGATGTTGTCCAACATTTCCGCTATAAAACGGGATACAATTATTTTGGAAACATACCAAATTTGAAAAATAATTGAGAAGTTGCGCAATTACTAATCATGGAGCACAAAAAAAGCCTACAGCACCTGGTATTCCCAGGCAGTCTCCCATCCAGGTACTAACTAGGCCTGACACTGCTTAACTTCCGAGATCAGACGAGATCGGGTGCATTCAGTGTGGTGTGGCCGTAGGCTCTAGGAATGCTAAGAATATTACTCTTATGCATTTGCATTTAGTAAGCTAAGCCATGCAGCCACTTGCAACATGATACCACGCTCATCGCTCGATCAGGCTCGATCAGGCGAGATATATAAGACTGGTGGGCCCATTCAGGACTCCTATGTCTGGTAGGATAACTTTAATTCATCCATCCTGTGTCTGTTGCAGGGAGGTGGAGAGAACAATCAACACAATAATGGTTTTCTTTCATGCCTCTTGAAGGACTCAATATTCTCTGTACTGCATTACATGTGAAAGTCGATTTATTACCCATGAACACACTACCTGTATGCTAATTCTATGTAAAAAGGTAGCTCCAGCCCTCATGATGTTGTCCAACATTTCCGCTATAAAACGGGATACAATTATTTTGGAAACATACCAAATTTGAAAAATAATTGAGAAGTTGCGCAATTACTAATCATGGAGCACAAAAAAAGCCTACAGCACCTGGTATTCCCAGGCAGTCTCCCATCCAGGTACTAACTAGGCCCGACCCTGCTTAGCTTCCGAGATCGGGCGCATTCAGTGTGGTGTGGCCGTAGGCTCTGGGCCTAGTGAGTTTGTACTTTTAAGCATCTAGTCGGCTAGACCTTGCAGTTTTGAAAGGCAATTGT
Organism: Ambystoma mexicanum; assembly: GCF_040938575.1. Lineage (NCBI taxonomy): Eukaryota > Metazoa > Chordata > Amphibia > Caudata > Ambystomatidae > Ambystoma > Ambystoma mexicanum. The sequence continues at coordinate 1,110,307 of NW_027182325.1, read as the reverse complement.
GAAATGGCTCACTTCCTGAACTTGGAGCACAAAAAAGCCTACAGCACCTGGTATTCCCAGGTGGTCTCCCATCCAGGTACTAACTAGGCCCAACACTGCTTAGTTTCCGAGATCAGACGAGATCGGGCGCATTCAGTGTGGTGTGGCCGTAGGCTCTGGGCCTAGTGAGTTTTGTACTTTTAAGCATCTAGTCGGCTAGACCTTGCAGTTTTGAAAGGCAATTGAGAAATGGCTCACTTCCTGAACTTGGAGCACAAAAAAGCCTACAGCACCTGGTATTCCCAGGTGGTCTCCCATCCAGGTACTAACTAGGCCCGACACTGCTTAGCTTCCGTGATCAGACGAGATCGGGCGCAATCAGTGTGGTGTGGCCGTAGGCTCTGGGCCTAGTGAGTTTTGTACTTTTAAGCATCTAGTCAGCTAGACCTTGCAGTTTTGAAAGGCAATTGAGAAATGGCTCACTTCCTGAACTTGGAGCACAAAAAAGCCTACAGCACCTGGTATTCCCAGGCGGTCTCCCATCCAGGTACTAACGAGGCCCGACACTGCTTAGCTTCCGAGATCAGACAAGATCTGGCGCATTCAGTGTGCTGTGGCCGTAGGCTCTGGTTCTTGTGAGTTTTGTACTTTTAAGCATCTAGTCGGCTAGACCTTGCAGTTTTGAAAGGCAATTGAGAAATGGCTCACTTCCTGAACTTGGAGTACAAAAAAGCCTACAGCACCTGGTATTCCCAGGCAGTCTTCCATCCAGGTACTAACTAGGCCCGACACTGCTTAGCTTCTGAGATCAGACGAGATCAGGCACATTCAGTGTGGTGTGGCCGTAGGCTCTGGGCCTAGTGAGTTTTGTACTTTTAAGCATCTAGTCGGCTAGACCTTGCAGTTTTAAAAGGCAATTGAGAAAGGGCTCACTTCCTGAACTTGGAGCACAAAAAAGCCTACAGCACCTGGTATTCCCAGACGGTCTCCCATCCAGGTACTAACTAGGCCTGACACTGCTTAACTTCCGAGATCAGTCGAGATCGGGTGCATTCAGTGTGGTGTGGCCGTAGGCTCTAGGAATGCTAAGAATATTACTCTTATGCATTTGCATTTAGTAAGCTAAGCCATGCAGCCACTTGCAACATGATACCACGCTCATCGCTCGATCAGGCGAGATATATAAGACTGGTGGGCCCATTCAGGACTCCTATGTCTGGTAGGATAACTTTAATTCATCCATCCTGTGTCTGTTGCAGGGAGGTGGAGAGAACAATCAACACAATAATGGTTTTCTTTCATGCCTCTTGAAGGACTCAATATTCTCTGTACTGCATTACATGTGAAAGTCGATTTATTACCCATGAACACACTACCTGTATGCTAATTCTATGTAAAAAGGTAGCTCCAGCCCTCATGATGTTGTCCAACATTTCCGCTATAAAACGGGATACAATTATTTTGGAAACATACCAAATTTGAAAAATAATTGAGAAGTTGCGCAATTACTAATCATGGAGCACAAAAAAAGCCTACAGCACCTGGTATTCCCAGGCAGTCTCCCATCCAGGTACTAACTAGGCCTGACACTGCTTAACTTCCGAGATCAGACGAGATCGGGTGCATTCAGTGTGGTGTGGCCGTAGGCTCTAGGAATGCTAAGAATATTACTCTTATGCATTTGCATTTAGTAAGCTAAGCCATGCAGCCACTTGCAACATGATACCACGCTCATCGCTCGATCAGGCTCGATCAGGCGAGATATATAAGACTGGTGGGCCCATTCAGGACTCCTATGTCTGGTAGGATAACTTTAATTCATCCATCCTGTGTCTGTTGCAGGGAGGTGGAGAGAACAATCAACACAATAATGGTTTTCTTTCATGCCTCTTGAAGGACTCAATATTCTCTGTACTGCATTACATGTGAAAGTCGATTTATTACCCATGAACACACTACCTGTATGCTAATTCTATGTAAAAAGGTAGCTCCAGCCCTCATGATGTTGTCCAACATTTCCGCTATAAAACGGGATACAATTATTTTGGAAACATACCAAATTTGAAAAATAATTGAGAAGTTGCGCAATTACTAATCATGGAGCACAAAAAAAGCCTACAGCACCTGGTATTCCCAGGCAGTCTCCCATCCAGGTACTAACTAGGCCCGACCCTGCTTAGCTTCCGAGATCGGGTGCATTCAGTGTGGTGTGGCCGTAGGCTCTGGGCCTAGTGAGTTTGTACTTTTAAGCATCTAGTCGGCTAGACCTTGCAGTTTTGAAAGGCAATTGTGAAATGGCTCACTTCCTGAACTTGGAGCACAAAAAAGCCTACAGCACCTGGTATTCCCAGGTGGTCTCCCATCCAGGTACTAACTAGGCCCGACACTGCTTAGCTTCCGAGATCAGACGAGATCGGGCGCATTCAGTGTGGTGTGGCCGTAGGCTCTGGGCCTCGTGAGTTTTGTACTTTTAAGCATCTAGTCGGCTAGACCTTGCAGTTTTGAAAGGCAATTGAGAAATGGCTCACTTCCTGAACTTGGAGCACAAAAAAGCCTACAGCACCTGGTATTCCCAGGTGGTCTCCCATCCAGGTACTAACTAGGCCCGACACTGCTTAGCTTCCGAGATCAGACGAGATCGGGCGCAATCAGTGTGGTGTGGCCGTAGGCTCTGGGCCTAGTGAGTTTTGTACTTTTAAGCATCTAGTCAGCTAGACCTTGCAGTTTTGAAAGGCAATTGAGAAATGGCTCACTTCCTGAACTTGGAGCACAAAAAAGCCTACAGCACCTGGTATTCCCAGGCGGTCTCCCATCCAGGTACTAACGAGGCCCGACACTGCTTAGCTTCCGAGATCAGACGAGATCTGGCGCATTCAGTGTGCTGTGGCCGTAGGCTCTGGTTCTTGTGAGTTTTGTACTTTTAAGCATCTAGTCGGCTAGACCTTGCAGTTTTGAAAGGCAATTGAGAAATGGCTCACTTCCTGAACTTGGAGTACAAAAAAGCCTACAGCACCTGGTATTCCCAGGCAGTCTTCCATCCAGGTACTAACTAGGCCCGACACTGCTTAGCTTCTGAGATCAGACGAGATCAGGCACATTCAGTGTGGTGTGGCCGTAGGCTCTGGGCCTAGTGAGTTTTGTACTTTTAAGCATCTAGTCGGCTAGACCTTGCAGTTTTAAAAGGCAATTGAGAAAGGGCTCACTTCCTGAACTTGGAGCACAAAAAAGCCTACAGCACCTGGTATTCCCAGACGGTCTCCCATCCAGGTACTAACTAGGCCTGACACTGCTTAACTTCCGAGATCAGTCGAGATCGGGTGCATTCAGTGTGGTGTGGCCGTAGGCTCTAGGAATGCTAAGAATATTACTCTTATGCATTTGCATTTAGTAAGCTAAGCCATGCAGCCACTTGCAACATGATACCACGCTCATCGCTCGATCAGGCGAGATATATAAGACTGGTGGGCCCATTCAGGACTCCTATGTCTGGTAGGATAACTTTAATTCATCCATCCTGTGTCTGTTGCAGGGAGGTGGAGAGAACAATCAACACAATAATGGTTTTCTTTCATGCCTCTTGAAGGACTCAATATTCTCTGTACTGCATTACATGTGAAAGTCGATTTATTACCCATGAACACACTACCTGTATGCTAATTCTATGTAAAAAGGTAGCTCCAGCCCTCATGATGTTGTCCAACATTTCCGCTATAAAACGGGATACAATTATTTTGGAAACATACCAAATTTGAAAAATAATTGAGAAGTTGCGCAATTACTAATCATGGAGCACAAAAAAAGCCTACAGCACCTGGTATTCCCAGGCAGTCTCCCATCCAGGTACTAACTAGGCCTGACACTGCTTAACTTCCGAGATCAGACGAGATCGGGTGCATTCAGTGTGGTGTGGCCGTAGGCTCTAGGAATGCTAAGAATATTACTCTTATGCATTTGCATTTAGTAAGCTAAGCCATGCAGCCACTTGCAACATGATACCACGCTCATCGCTCGATCAGGCTCGATCAGGCGAGATATATAAGACTGGTGGGCCCATTCAGGACTCCTATGTCTGGTAGGATAACTTTAATTCATCCATCCTGTGTCTGTTGCAGGGAGGTGGAGAGAACAATCAACACAATAATGGTTTTCTTTCATGCCTCTTGAAGGACTCAATATTCTCTGTACTGCATTACATGTGAAAGTCGATTTATTACCCATGAACACACTACCTGTATGCTAATTCTATGTAAAAAGGTAGCTCCAGCCCTCATGATGTTGTCCAACATTTCCGCTATAAAACGGGATACAATTATTTTGGAAACATACCAAATTTGAAAAATAATTGAGAAGTTGCGCAATTACTAATCATGGAGCACAAAAAAAGCCTACAGCACCTGGTATTCCCAGGCAGTCTCCCATCCAGGTACTAACTAGGCCCGACCCTGCTTAGCTTCCGAGATCGGGTGCATTCAGTGTGGTGTGGCCGTAGGCTCTGGGCCTAGTGAGTTTGTACTTTTAAGCATCTAGTCGGCTAGACCTTGCAGTTTTGAAAGGCAATTGTGAAATGGCTCACTTCCTGAACTTGGAGCACAAAAAAGCCTACAGCACCTGGTATTCCCAGGTGGTCTCCCATCCAGGTACTAACTAGGCCCGACACTGCTTAGCTTCCGAGATCAGACGAGATCGGGCGCATTCAGTGTGGTGTGGCCGTAGGCTCTGGGCCTCGTGAGTTTTGTACTTTTAAGCATCTAGTCGGCTAGACCTTGCAGTTTTGAAAGGCAATTGAGAAATGGCTCACTTCCTGAACTTGGAGCACAAAAAAGCCTACAGCACCTGGTATTCCCAGGTGGTCTCCCATCCAGGTACTAACTAGGCCCGACACTGCTTAGCTTCCGAGATCAGACGAGATCGGGCGCAATCAGTGTGGTGTGGCCGTAGGCTCTGGGCCTAGTGAGTTTTGTACTTTTAAGCATCTAGTCAGCTAGACCTTGCAGTTTTGAAAGGCAATTGAGAAATGGCTCACTTCCTGAACTTGGAGCACAAAAAAGCCTACAGCACCTGGTATTCCCAGGCGGTCTCCCATCCAGGTACTAACGAGGCCCGACACTGCTTAGCTTCCGAGATCAGACGAGATCGGGCGCATTCAGTGTGCTGTGGCCGTAGGCTCTGGTTCTTGTGAGTTTTGTACTTTTAAGCATCTAGTCGGCTAGACCTTGCAGTTTTGAAAGGCAATTGAGAAATGGCTCACTTCCTGAACTTGGAGTACAAAAAAGCCTACAGCACCTGGTATTCCCAGGCAGTCTTCCATCCAGGTACTAACTAGGCCCGACACTGCTTAGCTTCTGAGATCAGACGAGATCAGGCACATTCAGTGTGGTGTGGCCGTAGGCTCTGGGCCTAGTGAGTTTTGTACTTTTAAGCATCTAGTCGGCTAGACCTTGCAGTTTTAAAAGGCAATTGAGAAAGGGCTCACTTCCTGAACTTGGAGCACAAAAAAGCCTACAGCACCTGGTATTCCCAGGCGGTCTACCATCCAGGTACTAACTAGGCCTGACACTGCTTAACTTCCGAGATCAGTCGAGATCGGGTGCATTCAGTGTGGTGTGGCCGTAGGCTCTAGGAATGCTAAGAATATTACTCTTATGCATTTGCATTTAGTAAGCTAAGCCATGCAGCCACTTGCAACATGATACCACGCTCATCGCTCGATCAGGCGAGATATATAAGACTGGTGGGCCCATTCAGGACTCCTATGTCTGGTAGGATAACTTTAATTCATCCATCCTGTGTCTGTTGCAGGGAGGTGGAGAGAACAATCAACACAATAATGGTTTTCTTTCATGCCTCTTGAAGGACTCAATATTCTCTGTACTGCATTACATGTGAAAGTCGATTTATTACCCATGAACACACTACCTGTATGCTAATTCTATGTAAAAAGGTAGCTCCAGCCCTCATGATGTTGTCCAACATTTCCGCTATAAAACGGGATACAATTATTTTGGAAACATACCAAATTTGAAAAATAATTGAGAAGTTGCGCAATTACTAATCATGGAGCACAAAAAAAGCCTACAGCACCTGGTATTCCCAGGCAGTCTCCCATCCAGGTACTAACTAGGCCTGACACTGCTTAACTTCCGAGATCAGACGAGATCGGGTGCATTCAGTGTGGTGTGGCCGTAGGCTCTAGGAATGCTAAGAATATTACTCTTATGCATTTGCATTTAGTAAGCTAAGCCATGCAGCCACTTGCAACATGATACCACGCTCATCGCTCGATCAGGCTCGATCAGGCGAGATATATAAGACTGGTGGGCCCATTCAGGACTCCTATGTCTGGTAGGATAACTTTAATTCATCCATCCTGTGTCTGTTGCAGGGAGATGGAGAGAACAATCAACACAATAATGGTTTTCTTTCATGCCTCTTGAAGGACTCAATATTCTCTGTACTGCATTACATGTGAAAGTCGATTTATTACCCATGAACACACTACCTGTATGCTAATTCTATGTAAAAAGGTAGCTCCAGCCCTCATGATGTTGTCCAACATTTCCGCTATAAAACGGGATACAATTATTTTGGAAACATACCAAATTTGAAAAATAATTGAGAAGTTGCGCAATTACTAATCATGGAGCACAAAAAAAGCCTACAGCACCTGGTATTCCCAGGCAGTCTCCCATCCAGGTACTAACTAGGCCCGACCCTGCTTAGCTTCCGAGATCGGGTGCATTCAGTGTGGTGTGGCCGTAGGCTCTGGGCCTAGTGAGTTTGTACTTTTAAGCATCTAGTCGGCTAGACCTTGCAGTTTTGAAAGGCAATTGTGAAATGGCTCACTTCCTGAACTTGGAGCACAAAAAAGCCTACAGCACCTGGTATTCCCAGGTGGTCTCCCATCCAGGTACTAACTAGGCCCGACACTGCTTAGCTTCCGAGATCAGACGAGATCGGGCGCATTCAGTGTGGTGTGGCCGTAGGCTCTGGGCCTAGTGAGTTTTGTACTTTTAAGCATCTAGTCAGCTAGACCTTGCAGTTTTGAAAGGCAATTGAGAAATGGCTCACTTCCTGAACTTGGAGCACAAAAAAGCCTACAGCACCTGGTATTCCCAGGCGGTCTCCCATCCAGGTACTAACGAGGCCCGACACTGCTTAGCTTCCGAGATCAGACGCATTCAGTGTGCTGTGGCCGTAGGCTCTTGTTCTTGTGAGTTTTGTACTTTTAAGCATCTAGTCGGCTAGACCTTGCAGTTTTGAAAGGCAATTGAGAAATGGCTCACTTCCTGAACTTGGAGTACAAAAAAGCCTACAGCACCTGGTATTCCCAGGCGGTCTTCCATCCAGGTACTAACTAGGCCCGACACTGCTTAGCTTCTGAGATCAGACGAGATCAGGCACATTCAGTGTGGTGTGGCCGTAGGCTCTGGGCCTAGTGAGTTTTGTACTTTTAAGCATCTAGTCGGCTAGACCTTGCAGTTTTGAAAGGCAATTGTGAAATGGCTCACTTCCTGAACTTGGAGCACAAAAAAGCCTACAGCACCTGGTATTCCCAGGTGGTCTCCCATCCAGGTACTAACTAGGCCCGACACTGCTTAGCTTCCGAGATCGGGCGCAATCAGTGTGGTGTGGCCGTAGGCTCTGGGCCTAGTGAGTTTTGTACTTTTAAGCATCTAGTCAGCTAGACCTTGCAGTTTTGAAAGGCAATTGAGAAATGGCTCACTTCCTGAACTTGGAGCACAAAAAAGCCTACAGCACCTGGTATTCCCAGGCGGTCTCCCATCCAGGTACTAACGAGGCCCGACACTGCTTAGCTTCCGAGATCAGACGAGATCGGGCGCAATCAGTGTGGTGTGGCCGTAGGCTCTGGGCCTAGTGAGTTTTGTACTTTTAAGCATCTAGTCAGCTAGACCTTGCAATTTTGAAAGGCAATTGAGAAATGGCTCACTTCCTGAACTTGGAGCACAAAAAAGCCTACAGCACCTGGTATTCCCAGGCGGTCTCCCATCCAGGTACTAACGAGGCCCGACACTGCTTAGCTTCCGAGATCAGACGAGATCGGGCGCATTCAGTGTGGTGTGGCCGTAGGCTCTGGTTCTTGTGAGTTTTGTACTTTTAAGCATCTAGTCGGCTAGACCTTGCAGTTTTGAAAGGCAATTGAGAAATGGCTCACTTCCTGAACTTGGAGTACAAAAAAGCCTACAGCACCTGGTATTCCCAGGCGGTCTTCCATCCAGGTACTAACTAGGCCCGACACTGCTTAACTTCCGAGATCAGACGAGATCGGGTGCATTCAGTGTGGTGTGGCCGTAGGCTCTAGGAATGCTAAGAATATTACTCTTATGCATTTGCATTTAGTAAGCTAAGCAATGCAGCCACTTGCAACATGATACCACGCTCATCGCTCGATCAGGCTCGATCAGGCGAGATATATAAGACTGGTGGGCCCATTCAGGACTCCTATGTCTGGTAGGATAACTTTAATTCATCCATCCTGTGTCTGTTGCAGGGAGGTGGAGAGAACAATCAACACAATAATGGTTTTCTTTCATGCCTCTTGAAGGACTCAATATTCTCTGTACTGCATTACATGTGAAAGTCGATTTATTACCCATGAACACACTACCTGTATGCTAATTCTATGTAAAAAGGTAGCTCCAGCCCTCATGATGTTGTCCAACATTTCCGCTATAAAACGGGATACAATTATTTTGGAAACATACCAAATTTGAAAAATAATTGAGAAGTTGCGCAATTACTAATCATGGAGCACAAAAAAGCCTACAGCACCTGGTATTCCCAGGCAGTCTCCCATCCAGGTACTAACTAGGCCTGACCCTGCTTAGCTTCCGAGATCGGGCACATTCAGTGTGGTGTGGCCGTAGGCTCTGGGCCTAGTGAGTTTTGTACTTTTAAGCATCTAGTCGGCTAGACCTTGCAGTTTTGAAAGGCAATTGTGAAATGGCTCACTTCCTGAACTTGGAGCACAAAAAAGCCTACAGCACCTGGTATTCCCAGGTGGTCTCCCATCCAGGTACTAACTAGGCCCGACACTGCTTAGTTTCCGAGATCAGACGAGATCGGGCGCAATCAGTGTGGTGTGGCCGTAGGCTCTGGGCCTAGTGAGTTTTGTACTTTTAAGCATCTAGTCAGCTAGACCTTGCAGTTTTGAAAGGCAATTGAGAAATGGCTCACTTCCTGAACTTGGAGCACAAAAAAGCCTACAGCACCTGGTATTCCCAGGCGGTCTCTCATCCAGGTACTAACGAGGCCCGACACTGCTTAGCTTCCGAGATCAGACGAGATCGGGCGCATTCAGTGTGGTGTGGCCGTAGGCTCTGGTTCTTGTGAGTTTTGTACTTTTAAGCATCTAGTCGGCTAGACCTTGCAGTTTTGAAAGGCAATTGAGAAATGGCTCACTTCCTGAACTTGGAGTACAAAAAAGCCTACAGCACCTGGTATTCCCAGGCGGTCTCCCATCCAGGTACTAACTAGGCCCGACACTGCTTAGCTTCTGAGATCAGACGAGATCAGGCGCATTCAGTGTGGTGTGGCCGTAGGCTCTGGGCCTAGTGAGTGTTGTACTTTTAAGCATCTAGTCGGCTAGACCTTGCAGTTTTAAAAGGCAATTGAGAAAGGGCTCACTTCCTGAACTTGGAGCACAAAAAAGCCTACAGCACCTGGTATTCCCAGGCGGTCTCCCATCCAGGTACTAACTAGGCCTGACACTGCTTAACTTCCGAGATCAGACGAGATCGGGTGCATTCAGTGTGGTGTGGCCGTAGGCTCTAGGAATGCTAAGAATATTACTCTTATGCATTTGCATTTAGTAAGCTAAGCCATGCAGCCACTTGCAACATGATACCACGCTCATCGCTCGATCAGGCTCGATCAGGCGAGATATATAAGACTGGTGGGCCCATTCAGGACTCCTATGTCTGGTAGGATAACTTTAATTCATCCATCCTGTGTCTGTTGCAGGGAGGTGGAGAGAACAATCAACACAATAATGGTTTTCTTTCATGCCTCTTGAAGGACTCAATATTCTCTGTACTGCATTACATGTGAAAGTCGATTTATTACCCATGAACACACTACCTGTATGCTAATTCTATGTAAAAAGGTAGCTCCAGCCCTCATGATGTTGTCCAACATTTCCGCTATAAAACGGGATACAATTATTTTGGAAACATACCAAATTTGAAAAATAATTGAGAAGTTGCGCAATTACTAATCATGGAGCACAAAAAAGCCTACAGCACCTGGTATTCCCAGGCAGTCTCCCATCCAGGTACTAACTAGGCCTGACCCTGCTTAGCTTCCGAGATCGGGCACATTCAGTGTGGTGTGGCCGTAGGCTCTGGGCCTAGTGAGTTTTGTACTTTTAAGCATCTAGTCGGCTAGACCTTGCAGTTTTAAAAGGCAATTGAGAAAGGGCTCACTTCCTGAACTTGGAGCACAAAAAAGCCTACAGCACCTGGTATTCCCAGGCGGTCTCCCATCCAGGTACTAACTAGGCCTGACACTGCTTAACTTCCGAGATCAGACGAGATCGGGTGCATTCAGTGTGGTGTGGCCGTAGGCTCTAGGAATGCTAAGAATATTACTCTTATGCATTGGCATTTAGTAAGCTAAGCCATGCAGCCACTTGCAACATGATACCACGCTCATCGCTCGATCAGGCGAGATATATAAGACTGGTGGGCCCATTCAGGACTCCTATGTCTGGTAGGATAACTTTAATTCATCCATCCTGTGTCTGTTGCAGGGAGGTGGAGAGAACAATCAACACAATAATGGTTTTCTTTCATGCCTCTTGAAGGACTCAATATTCTCTGTACTGCATTACATGTGAAAGTCGATTTATTACCCATGAACACACTGCCTGTATGCTAATTCTATGTAAAAAGGTAGCTCCAGCCCTCATGATGTTGTCCAACATTTCCGCTATAAAACGGGATACAATTATTTTGGAAACATACCAAATTTGAAAAATAATTGAGAAGTTGCGCAATTACTAATCATGGAGCACAAAAAAGCCTACAGCACCTGGTATTCCCAGGCAGTCTCCCATCCAGGTACTATCTAGGCCTGACCCTGCTTAGCTTCCGAGATCGGGCACATTCAGTGTGGTGTGGCCGTAGGCTCTGGGCCTAGTGAGTTTTGTACTTTTAAGCATCTAGTCGGCTAGACCTTGCAGTTTTGAAAGGCAATTGTGAAATGGCTCACTTCCTGAACTTGGAGCACAAAAAAGCCTACAGCACCTGGTATTCCCAGGTGGTCTCCCATCCAGGTACTAACTAGGCCCGACACTGCTTAGCTTCCGAGATCAGACGAGATCGGGCGCAATCAGTGTGGTGTGGCCGTAGGCTCTGGGCCTAGTGAGTTTTGTACTTTTAAGCATCTAGTCAGCTAGACCTTGCAGTTTTGAAAGGCAATTGAGAAATGGCTCACTTCCTGAACTTGGAGCACAAAAAAGCCTACAGCACCTGGTATTCCCAGGCGGTCTCCCATCCAGGTACTAACGAGGCCCGACACTGCTTAGCTTCCGAGATCAGACGAGATCGGGCGCAATCAGTGTGGTGTGGCCGTAGGCTCTGGGCCTAGTGAGTTTTGTACTTTTAAGCATCTAGTCAGCTAGACCTTGCAATTTTGAAAGGCAATTGAGAAATGGCTCACTTCCTGAACTTGGAGCACAAAAAAGCCTACAGCACCTGGTATTCCCAGGCGGTCTCCCATCCAGGTACTAACGAGGCCCGACACTGCTTAGCTTCCGAGATCAGACGAGATCGGGCGCATTCAGTGTGGTGTGGCCGTAGGCTCTGGTTCTTGTGAGTTTTGTACTTTTAAGCATCTAGTCGGCTAGACCTTGCAGTTTTGAAAGGCAATTGAGAAATGGCTCACTTCCTGAACTTGGAGTACAAAAAAGCCTACAGCACCTGGTATTCCCAGGCGGTCTTCCATCCAGGTACTAACTAGGCCCGACACTGCTTAGCTTCTGAGATCAGACGAGATCAGGCACATTCAGTGTGGTGTGGCCGTAGGCTCTGGGCCTAGTGAGTTTTGTACTTTTAAGCATCTAGTCGGCTAGACCTTGCAGTTTTAAAAGGCAATTGAGAAAGGGCTCACTTCCTGAACTTGGAGCACAAAAAAGCCTACAGCACCTGGTATTCCCAGGCGGTCTCCCATCCAGGTACTAACTAGGCCTGACACTGCTTAACTTCCGAGATCAGTCGAGATCGGGGCATTCAGTGTGGTGTGGCCGTAGGCTCTAGGAATGCTAAGAATATTACTCTTATGCATTTGCATTTAGTAAGCTAAGCCATGCAGCCACTTGCAACATGATACCACGCTCATCGCTCGATCAGGCTCGATCAGGCGAGATATATAAGACTGGTGGGCCCATTCAGGACTCCTATGTCTGGTAGGATAACTTTAATTCATCCATCCTGTGTCTGTTGCAGGGAGGTGGAGAGAACAATCAACACAATAATGGTTTTCTTTCATGCCTCTTGAAGGACTCAATATTCTCTGTACTGCATTACATGTGAAAGTCGATTTATTACCCATGAACACACTACCTGTATGCTAATTCTATGTAAAAAGGTAGCTCCAGCCCTCATGATGTTGTCCAACATTTCCGCTATAAAACGGGATACAATTATTTTGGAAACATACCAAATTTGAAAAATAATTGAGAAGTTGCGCAATTACTAATCATGGAGCACAAAAAAGCCTACAGCACCTGGTATTCCCAGGCAGTCTCCCATCCAGGTACTAACTAGGCCTGACCCTGCTTAGCTTCCGAGATCGGGCACATTCAGTGTG
>NW_027182325.1:1090000-1092500 GCF_040938575.1 Ambystoma mexicanum | reverse complement strand
GCCCTCATGATGTTGTCCAACATTTCCGCTATAAAACGGGATACAATTATTTTGGAAACATACCAAATTTGAAAAATAATTGAGAAGTTGCGCAATTACTAATCATGGAGCACAAAAAAGCCTACAGCACCTGGTATTCCCAGGCAGTCTCCCATCCAGGTACTAACTAGGCCTGACCCTGCTTAGCTTCCGAGATCGGGCACATTCAGTGTGGTGTGGCCGTAGGCTCTGGGCCTAGTGAGTTTTGTACTTTTAAGCATCTAGTCGGCTAGACCTTGCAGTTTTGAAAGGCAATTGTGAAATGGCTCACTTCCTGAACTTGGAGCACAAAAAAGCCTACAGCACCTGGTATTCCCAGGTGGTCTCCCATCCAGGTACTAACTAGGCCCGACACTGCTTAGCTTCCGAGATCAGACGAGATCGGGCGCAATCAGTGTGGTGTGGCCGTAGGCTCTGGGCCTAGTGAGTTTTGTACTTTTAAGCATCTAGTCAGCTAGACCTTGCAGTTTTGAAAGGCAATTGAGAAATGGCTCACTTCCTGAACTTGGAGCACAAAAAAGCCTACAGCACCTGGTATTCCCAGGCGGTCTCCCATCCAGGTACTAACGAGGCCCGACACTGCTTAGCTTCCGAGATCAGACGAGATCGGGCGCATTCAGTGTGGTGTGGCCGTAGGCTCTGGTTCTTGTGAGTTTTGTACTTTTAAGCATCTAGTCGGCTAGACCTTGCAGTTTTGAAAGGCAATTGAGAAATGGCTCACTTCCTGAACTTGGAGTACAAAAAAGCCTACAGCACCTGGTATTCCCAGGCCGTCTTCCATCCAGGTACTAACTAGGCCCGACACTGCTTAGCTTCTGAGATCAGACGAGATCAGGCACATTCAGTGTGGTGTGGCCGTAGGCTCTGGGCCTAGTGAGTTTTGTACTTTTAAGCATCTAGTCGGCTAGACCTTGCAGTTTTAAAAGGCAATTGAGAAAGGGCTCACTTCCTGAACTTGGAGCACAAAAAAGCCTACAGCACCTGGTATTCCCAGGCGGTCTCCCATCCAGGTACTAACTAGGCCTGACACTGCTTAACTTCCGAGATCAGTCGAGATCGGGTGCATTCAGTGTGGTGTGGCCGTAGGCTCTAGGAATGCTAAGAATATTACTCTTATGCATTTGCATTTAGTAAGCTAAGCCATGCAGCCACTTGCAACATGATACCACGCTCATCGCTCGATCAGCGCTCGATCAGGCGAGATATATAAGACTGGTGGGCCCATTCAGGACTCCTATGTCTGGTAGGATAACTTTAATTCATCCATCCTGTGTCTGTTGCAGGGAGGTGGAGAGAACAATCAACACAATAATGGTTTTCTTTCATGCCTCTTGAAGGACTCAATATTCTCTGTACTGCATTACATGTGAAAGTTGATTTATTACCCATGAACACACTACCTGTATGCTAATTCTATGTAAAAAGGTAGCTCCAGCCCTCATGATGTTGTCCAACATTTCCGCTATAAAACGGGATACAATTATTTTGGAAACATACCAAATTTGAAAAATAATTGAGAAGTTGCGCAATTACTAATCATGGAGCACAAAAAAAGCCTACAGCACCTGGTATTCCCAGGCAGTCTCCCATCCAGATACTAACTAGGCCCGACCCTGCTTAGCTTCCGAGATCGGGCGCATTCAGTGTGGTGTGGCCGTAGGCTCTGGGCCTAGTGAGTTTGTACTTTTAAGCATCTAGTCGGCTAGACCTTGCAGTTTTGAAAGGCAATTGTGAAATGGCTCACTTCCTGAACTTGGAGCACAAAAAAAGCCTACAGCACCTGGTATTCCCAGGTGGTCTCTCATCCAGGTACTAACTAGGCCCGACACTGCTTAGCTTCCGAGATCAGACGAGATCGGGCGCATTCAGTGTGGTGTGGCCGTAGGCTCTGGGCCTAGTGAGTTTTGTACTTTTAAGCATCTAGTCGGCTAGACCTTGCAGTTTTGAAAGGCAATTGAGAAATGGCTCACTTCCTGAACTTGGAGTACAAAAAAGCCTACAGCACCTGGTATTCCCAGGCGGTCTCCCATCCAGGTACTAACTAGGCCCGACACTGCTTAGCTTCTGAGATCAGACGAGATCAGGCGCATTCAGTGTGGTGTGGCCGTAGGCTCTGGGCCTAGTGAGTGTTGTACTTTTAAGCATCTAGTCGGCTAGACCTTGCAGTTTTAAAAGGCAATTGAGAAAGGGCTCACTTCCTGAACTTGGAGCACAAAAAAGCCTACAGCACCTGGTATTCCCAGGCGGTCTCCCATCCAGGTACTAACTAGGCCTGACACTGCTTAACTTCCGAGATCAGACGAGATCGGGTGCATTCAGTGTGGTGTGGCCATAGGCTCTAGGAATGCTAAGAATATTACTCTTATGCATTTGCATTTAGTAAGCTAAGCCATGCAGCCACTTGCAACATGATACCACGCTCATCGCTCGATCAGGCTCGATCAGGCGAGATATATAAGAC